>NC_037676.1:83941028-84081843 GCF_003255815.1 Theropithecus gelada
AAAAACTAGCCAGGCAAGGTGGCGGGCGCCTGTAGTCCCAGCTACTCGGGAGGCTGAGGCAGGAGAATGGCTTAAACCCGGGAGGCAGAGCTTGCAGTGAGCTGAGATCCGGCCACTGCACTCCAGCCTGGGAGACAGAGTGAGACTCCATCTCAAAAAAATAAAATAAAATAAACAAACTTGCGGGGCGCAGTGGCTCACGCCTGTAATCCCACCATTTTGGGAGGCCAAGGAGGGCGGATCACGAGGTCAGGAGTTCAAGACCAGCCTGACCAACATGGTGAAATCCTGTCTCTACTAAAAATACAAAAATTAGCCGGGTGTGGCAGTGCACACCTGTAATCCCAGCTACTCATGAGGCTGAGGCAGGAGAATCACTTGAACCCAGGAGGCCAAGGTTGCAGTGAGCTGAGATTGCCCCACTGCACTCCAGCCTGGATGACAGAATGAGACTCTGTCTCAAAACAAAACAAAACAAAAATAAAATAAATAAATTATCATTCTATGTGAAAGGCTGGAAAAAGGACATTAGAGAAAAATCTAAACAAAGCAGAAGGAAATAATAAAAAAGCAACAATTAGTGAAACAGAAAACAAAACACAGAGGTCTTTAAATCCAAATCATAGTTCTTTGAAAACACTACGAAAAAATAAGGATAAACTTGTAGCTATTCTGTCTAAAGGGGAAAGAAGGAAAAGTACAAATGAAAAATATTAAGAAAGAAGTAGAATAACTAAAGACACACTGAGATTCTGAAGTATAACAGAATAACTTCAACAACTTGATAACAATAAACTGAAAAATCTACATCAAACAATTTTTTGGAAAAATATTTACCAAAATTGACTTCAGAAGAAATAGATTATCCAGATAAAGAAAGATGTAACACATTGGAATAGTATTCGGAATTCTCCAAGAGTTACTACAACTGAGTGTTACGAAACCTTCGAGAACAAGTGATTCCCACCCTCTACAACTGCCTCAAAGAATAGAAGACAGAAAGCTGCTCAACTAATTTTTGAGCATAATCTTGCTATTAATGTCACAAATACACACTAAATAATATGTTAGCAAATCAATTTAAAAGAATTATATACCAGAGTCAAGTGATTTATCCTGGAATATTTGATGATCTAATGACAGAAACCTGATTGATAAAACTTATTACATTGATGAGGAAACAATGATCTTACTAGATGTAAGAAAAAAATTTACAGTAAAGTTTAATATCCATTCATAATGTAAATTACTAGCAAACTAGGAATAGAAAGAAATAATAATATCAAGAAAAAGGCTACTAACACTAACTTACAGTATATCTAATACTTGAGGAAACTTTAGATACATTTGCATTAAAGTCAGAAACATGATGATTCCTTCTATTGCCCATATTATTCAACATTGTTCTGAAGATCTCAACATTAAGACAAACAATGATAATGGACAAAAGAGAAGAGAAAATCTGCAGAAAAAATCCAAAAAAATTGGTATTTGGAGAAGATATAACTCCAAAGAAAATAGCCCAGAAAAATCTACAAAATATGGGAACTATTAGGAATTTATTTGCCAGATAGAAGGTCAACATAACATTAACCAACAATAGTTAGGAAAATGTAATTTTTTAAAAAAGGTATTATTTATAATGACAGCAAAAATTATAAAGAGCCTAGGAATAAAACTAAGAAAAGGTATATAAATATTTATGGTAGGCATTATAGAATGTTACTTCTATAATTACACATAAAAGAAAACCTAAAGAAAAGTTGGAAAGATATACCACAGACATAGATAGAAAAGTCAAAATTCTAAAGATGTCAACTGTCTCTAATCTAAAATTCAGCATAGTTCCTATCAAAATCATAATTTCACAGAATAAGGCAAAGTGATCCTAACATTTTTATGAAGGAATAAATGGCCAAAAATAGACATGGTTGAAAGCACTAATAGAAAGTGTCAAATGAGTACAACCACTGACAACAGGAAGTTGACCATATCTAGTAAAGCTGAAGATCAGCAAAGCCCATAATCCAGGTTTTCTATTTCCAGGTATATTCCCTAAAGCAGCATTTTTTAAACTGGGAGTCTCAATCCATCAGAGGTTGGAAAATCAACCTAATAGGTTCTGACTAACAATCTTTAAAATAGAATAACAAATATTATAATATAACACATATTAAGGGTAAGTACCATTCAACTAAACTGTGTTAGGGTATGCATATATATATTGGGTTGTTATATAAAATAACTGATATTGTGAAGTTTTAAAGGAACAGTCCTAGAGAAACTCTTCTACATACACACAAGGATGGTCACCACAGACAGTTTATAATAGCGAAAAATTGAAAAAAATCTGAATTTTGTTGACTACACGTCTCAGCATGGATAAATGTTAACAGCACATCCCACGTGGGAAAAAGAAAACCAACACGAAGAAGGATACATATGGTTCACTGTCATGTCTATAAAATGAAAAGACTCATAAAACTATGTATTATTTATGCTGACATATACCATGCAACATTAAGAATGATACATACTAGGTTTAGGTTAGTTGTTAATTGATGGGAAGGAGGAACACAAAGAGGACTTCAACTATATTTGAAATTTTTGTGTTTTAAAAAATCTCTAAGACCAACCTGTGGTAATGACTTATCACCATCAGCATGCATCTTTAATTTCATCAATGCAACCTTTGCAGCTGTTTCACTATTTTTGGCACCTTTCCGTCGTTTACTTGCTGTTTCTCCTGTCTTGGAATCTAAGAAGTGTAAGCATGTAATCACATAAAACTTTCACATTACAAATAGAGTTTCATTATAAAACACTTATTAATTATGGCCCTGAAACATATATAAATTACACACAAGAGAGATATACAGAGACCACATTCATTGTATAGGTATTGTATTTACATGGTCAATGGAAAAATATCATTGAGATTGATCTAAGCAATCTCCACATCAAAAAATTCACCATAATGTGCTTCTTTCCAACTTAAGCCTATTCAACCTAAAGCAGTCATTAATGCTTCTACAGACAACCTTAAGATTTGCATATGTAAGATTTTAATAAAGGTACTATCCTTAATATGGAATAAAAATTCTGAGCTAGCATACCGTCAGAAAGACTGATTTAAGTCAGAGATACATTCATTTCTGGTATCTCTTATTATCAGCAGTATTCACAGCACAGCTGACTAGGTTTAGAGTTTAGTCTGTAGAGAAAGCAGCTGGCTACTTCAATCTCATGAATACAATTTCTACACCAATGGTTAACTAGCTAATCTAAGTGGCTCAGCAAAAGAGATAAGTACTTATGGTGGAGTACTTTCTAAATAATTTCCAAATTTTCATTGTTCAGGTAGACCTCGTAAGATATACTGTCACAAGAATATCATCAAAATGCAAGTTAATACAAATACCACTAGGGCTATTAATGATGCCTCCCGTAATTGGAAAGTAGACATAAGAAGCAGGAGCTCTGGAACTAGGAAAGCAACAAAACACACTTTCTAGATACTTACCAATAATGTCTTTAACAAGCTTCTGAGTGGCAGCCATTCGAGGCTTTGGGATTTCCAGTTTTTCACACTCATGATCTGACTGATGACGGTGTCTATGAGCAACAGAAGAGTGACACTAGTTCATGTGTTTGTATAGGACTTAAATAGATATACAAAGTGTGAACAGCCTAAGTGATCAACCACCTCAGGCAAAAATTCTTCTCACAATGAGGACATATAACTGCCACAAGTTCTCTCTCAGCACAGTCTTTGAATGAGCATGGGTAAGATGTATATTGATCTGTCTTCAGTCTCTCATTGATTACAGTCACCTGAAAATGCAAAAAGGATGAAATGTATTACATTTCAGACCTAAACCAAATCAATGTGTCTATTCTAGAAGGCAGCATTCATATTATTTTTGCTTAAACTTATTAGAGCAAGTTACTTACTCTCACATAAAGATTATAATGAATGTTTTGTGTGACAAATGATTACTATGCTGACTGTTCCACATTTTCATAATTTTCCTACTGTGGTATATTTGTCTTCTAAGTCAAGTTGAAATGACTATTTAATTACGCTCTATAATTTTAACCTGCTTTGTAACAGTCTCATACAAAGATGCCCCCATGATATGCTCAGGTAATTATCTCATCAACCCTCAAATGGCAAGTCAACCTAATTTCCACACTAATTTTAGGAGATAAAATACTTAACTCAGAGAATAAAACACTTAAAAATATTTATTTATTCGTGAGATAAAAGGTTAAAGACAGTTTTCGTAATCACACATTATTCTTTATGCCCTATTTCATATTTTTATTACCAGCAAATACTCCACCACAGGAAGAAAAGATTTTATAAGACTAAAAAAAAAAAAAAAAAAAAAAATCTAGATCAGCCAGGCTATTCTGAGCATTAACAAACCAGGTTTCTAAAGATGAGTAAACTTAGGGAAATAAATGCTTGAAAACTACAACCAAAGGGAATTTCTTTTTATAAATAATAGTTACATCTTATTGGAATTAAGTATCTTTTTGAACTTGTGGCAATGGCCTAATGATGTTTCAGTATTTAATTAACAGAATCTAATTATCTGAGAGACATTCAGAGAAATCAAATTATATCCTAAGAAAAAAGAAAATACAGGATAGATTTATAAACTGCAAGAAACATCAGTAAGTTTTATTGTATGACTGAATATTTCCTCCAGTTAACGCTGCATAAAATCAACATGCTAGGTAATTTTAATTTTCCTCAAATAGATCACGTAAACTTCAAAGAATCAAATTTTGACTGATCATTTAAACTCGAAAGAATCAGATTTCAACTGAATCTCATGTAACTTTAATAACTTTCTATAACTGAGAAAACAGATGTGAAAATATTTGGTAAAGCACTTGGTAAATGGTGGGCAGGAATAAATGTCCACTGAAAAGTGTTAGAACACATTGAACATGGCAGGTTTAGCTTTCTCTCTTCCTTTTGGAATTGAACTGCCTTCAGGAGAAAGCCTAACCTGGTCCAGTACTGCTGTGACTGCTGGGCAAGTCTGCCTAATTCTGGATTTTCTTTGCAAACCCATTTGGCTTTATGCTGAGCTTCATCATTCAACTTATCTTTACCAGTAATAAGGGTAATATTTTGACCTCTATTTGCCAGACCTTTCTTAACTTATGATTTGTGCAAAATTAGGGTAGGAATTTTATTATACTATAGGTTTCTTCCTGGTTATCTTAGGCTGACTGAGCCAGAATGATTTACTACCACAGATCCTATCAGCGGGCATCAGTGAAAATGAACACAACAGTGAAGGACACAGTGAACTGGAGGGAATATACAAGGAGGACATTAACTTAAGTGTATATTTATAAATATATAGCCTTAGATGGCCGTGGTGGCTAACGCCTGTAATCCCAACACTTTGGGAGGCCAAGACGGGTAGATCACCTGAGGTCAGGAGTTTCAGACCAGCCTGGCCAACATGGTGAAACCCCATCTCTACTAAAAATACAAAAATCAGTTGGGCATGGTGGCGCATGCATATAATCCCAGCTACTTGGGAGGCTGAGCCAGGAGAATCACTTGAACCCAGGAGGCAGAGGTTGCAGTGAGCCAAGATCAGGCCACTGCACTCCAGCCTGGGCAACAAGAGCAAAACTCCATCTCAAAAAAAACGAAACAGAACAAAACAAACAAATAAATATATAGCCTTACGCTGTAAGTGGGCTACCTAAACAAATGTTAAAGAATAAGAATTATGAGGATAAACATTTACAAATACCAAGTAAAACAATTTTTCTTTCAAACAGAGAAAAATAATATAAATGAAGCAAAAGCCTGTTTGCCTAATCAGTTTAGTGTGCCAAACTTTAATCTCTGTGACACTGACTGGCTTTAAATCTAATCAAATTTGGAATAAAAGTACATAAATACAAATACATTTTATCAGATCGGAAAAGTATTAACATACCTCAGGACAACCATGAGACTCCCTGCTTCTGTGTTCAAGGCTTAAATAATAATAGTAAGTGTTTATTTAAATAACATACTTAAAGATAACTGCAGTAATTTGCAATATTTTAATGTTCACTATTCTTAAGATACATTATGCTCATACTACATTAATAACTTTGAATATGAGAAAAAACTGAAATGTCAGATAAATTAAAGATGGAGCATCTATAGTCTCAAACGTTTTAAAACACAAATGTTCAACTTGAATGAGTAAAACAATTCACTACCCTAAATTACGTTTACTTTGAATGCTTTAGGGTATATGAAAATATAAACGTATCTTTCACCTCTTTTTATTTCTAAAAGATCATCAGTAGTAAAATGTAAAGAGTGTTCTAATTCCAAATAATTTAAAAATATACATTACTTTTATTTACTTCCAACAAATCATTCTGAATTATATTCTGAAAAAAAATCATTCTTTCAGTGCTCTATTTTGTAAAACAAATACTTGACATTTTAAAGTTTAACTGTAAGGAAAATCCATTTTCCAAAATTCTTGATTAATTCCCAGGTTTTACTTGGCATGTAACGTAGTCAAATGCTGTGATTCCTATTTTAAGGCATTTACAGATTGGGCTTTCATTTTATTAATTAAAATAAAGAGTAATAATTATAACTAGATTTTTACCATATTCTTTATATTGTGAATATTATTTTCTCCTTGTAATTAAAAGACAAAAATATAACTTTTATATAAAATTCACATACATAACCCCACTTTTGGAAGTTTAAAAATTAGTCACATATATGAAGAAGTAATCAGAGCCTATAAGGATACAGAATATCAATGATCAATGGCTAAAGTAACAATTACTTTAAATCATTCTACTTTTCAGAAATAATCTCATATTAATAAACATTAAAATTACTCCCAAATCCTGCATAAAAACTTAACTTACCAAAATATTCCTGAACAATCATCACACACAAATGGAAGAAAATCTAAAATTGAGAGAAAATGTATATACTGGTCAGTATCTGATTTTGATTTAGTTTTCTTAAGCAAGAAAGCAACCTCTATGGAAAAATTTCCCATTTTGATTAATATCCTAGTGTAGCAAGCACTATGTAACCACTCTAACAAAAGTAATCACAACTTCAACAACTGTGACAGAAAGCAATTGGATTAACAGAAGGTATTAATAGATGTTACTTGTAACTTTACTAAGTCAGACAAAAATAAGTTCTAGTGGTTTTTTCTTTTTTGTTTTGTTTCCCAGATTTACTAGGTGTTGTTTTTGATGACTGTATACTGCAAAAATTCTGCATTTGGAGTTAAAACCTGGGATTCAATTCTGATTCACTGCTTACTAATCTAACAATGCTAGGCAAGTTACTTAACAGTAAAGCTTTGGATATATATGTATATTTTTATATATCCAATAAATATATATATTTTTATATATATATATCTGTGTACTAATATATATCTGTGTGTGAACAACATATACATATATCGCCAAAGCTTGACTATATTCAAATACATTTATATTTATATATACATCTATAAGATTTATGGTATTTCAAATATATATAATTTGAGGTAATATATAGTAGTTAGTATAAAGTATATGTGTGTGTGTTTCTATATACGTAGGTAAATAAACATATAGAAAACCAAAGCTCTATTACTGGGTAAGAAAAAATAGAAAGATATAGACAGGTAGATACAGAGACAGGTATAAAGAGATAAGCACATCCTTTCTGTGTATATATGTATATGTGTGTGTATGCATGTGTGAATATATCTATATCTGTATCTATGCTGTAGGCCACACAGACCTCATAGTGTACTTATAAAAACCAAATGAGATATATATAAAAGATCAGAATAGTAATACAGTAACTATAATTAATAAGAATAATACAACAATTAACTTCTTTTGAGTACACTCAACTCAGAACAATACTGCCAGGCGTCGTGCGCGGTGGCTCATGCCTGTAATCCCAGCACTTTGGGAGGCCGACGCGGGCAGATCACCTGAGGTTGAGAGTTTGAAAACAGCCTGGCCAACATGGCGAAACCCCATCTCTACTAAAAAATTTAAAAAAAACACAAAAAAATTAGCTGGGCATGGTGGTTCATGCCTGTAATCCCAGCTACTCAAGAGGCTGTGAGGCAGGAGAATCACTTGAACTCAGGAGGTTGCAGAGAGCTGAGATGGCGCCACTGCACTCCATCCTGGGCCACAGAGCCAGACTCCATCTAAAAACAAAACAAACAAACAAACAAAAAAGAACAATACTGCAGTGACTGGGTGGAGATGCTTAATATTTTGAGACTTTTAATAATGAAGTATTAGATGCAAACCAGAAGGACCCAGGGGAAAGAGTTAAGTCAAGACAATTTCCCAGCACCTGATACCATCCTTCAATCCCTCCAGAAGGGAGATAAAATTTAGGATATACACTTGACACAGTCTAAATCTTAACTGCTTTCCACTAGTCCCAAACAGATAGGCCTGGCCTCATCTCAGTTATTGACACTAAAAAGATAAATAGCTGGAAAGGAAAATGAACTATGTCATGAATGGCATATAATGTGTATTGGACTCACTAGTGGGGGATCAGGCACAGACACACATAATTTACAATCAAAACCCAAATGGCTAAGCTTCCACATGAAAAAAGTCACACTGTCTTGTTAGTACAGCCAGTGGTGAAAGATACATAGATAGTATAGGGATTGTCACCTGTCCTATCATGCACACCCACAGTAGAAATCACTAATCAATTATGGAACTCCACTGAAACTGGGCTAAATCTCAGAGTCCCTGATACCGTATTCAGGCACTTGATACCAATGACTGAAGTTGCAAGGGGAGATTAAACCTGTTTGCTACCTTATGTAGTGTGTGAAACCTAGTAACAACGACTGAGCAGTCTGTGTGGTTCTACCGCTCCAAAAACTTGCCTTTTTCAGGTGTATGGCATCCTGAAGTCAGTGCCACATTACCTTGGACTAGGTATATCCCAAGGTCTCTCAGTACAATGGGGAGAGCTCATCGCCATATTATTAATTCTCTCTAAAACGCAGCTTACTAGTTGGAAAGGTCTTCTGTGTAAATGACTGTAGTTTACACCCTTATGTGGTCCAAGCACCAAAATCAATAATCTGTAAATGTTTGTTCAAACAATAATAATAAGAATCAGGGAATGACAGAGCTAGGAGAGCATGATGACCACTTGGTGGAATAATCTGAGGATCAGGATGCCTTTGAGAATTTGATACAAGCTAAGGAAGTACCTTCTTCCGGACACAAACCCACGTGAATACCAGTTGGGCGAGCTGATCTCGCCCAACTCCTCCTGACAGCTAAGTAACAGATAAGTAAACAAAAAGTTTGGGAAAGTGGCTGGCCGTAGGTCGCAGTGGCAAAGCCAAAAGACAACACTCTCAGACCAATCCTACGCGTCCCATCCCCGCGCTCAGCAGGGTAAGTGTGCGCCACGCGACCCAGCAGTGGGCTTCGTGCACTGCTCGGACACGGCACACTCGAAAACCAAAATGAACACTGTAAGGTACGTTTTCAGAAATTGAAACAGGATATCTTCCTTCCAAGGATACCACAAGTCATTTCAAAGCCTCACGGCCAACAAAAACACGAACCAACCGATCTCACTGCAGCCCCAGGAGAAACGCTCTCACCCCGCTCCTCAGACTCTGCCCATCCTTGTGGCCTCCCCTCACCCGCCGCCATCATCCGCGGAGCCAAAGCGGAGCCCCGGTATCCCGTGGCCGGGGATGGGGGCTGGGGGCTCCCCGATCACCTCGCCGCCGGCAGTGCTCCACCTGGCAATGCTGCCCGATGTCCAACTCCGCCATCTCTCCGGAGCCGCAAGGGGCGGGACACAGCCTGACAGGCCGGGCAATGAGCGCGCGCGGCGCCTGACGGGAGAGTGGCGGACCCAGAGGCGGAGTCTACAGGTGGGGGCGGGGCCCGGAAGCCAGCTGTTCGCTGTGTCCTAGGTGCGTTCGCAGTGACCAGGAAAGGCCACTTTCTGTAAGTGTTCTCGGAGCGGAAGGCCTCTCGCCCAGTCCTTAAAGAAATACTCACCTGCAGCTGGGCGCGGTGGCTCACGCCTGTAATCCCAGCACTTTGTCAGGCCGCGGCGGGCGGATCACCTGAGGTCAGGAGTTCGAGACCAGCCTGACCAGGGTGCAGAAACCCCCGTCTCTACTAAACATACAAAATTAGCCGGGCGTGGTGGCGCATGCCTGTAATACCAGCTACTCGGGAGGCTGAGGCAGGAGAATCGCTTGAACCTGGGAGGCGGAGGTTGCAGTGAGCCAAGATTGGACCATTGCACTCCAACCTGGGTAAGAAGAGTGAAATTCCGTCTCAAAAAAAAAAAAAAAAAGAAATGCCCACCTGCCTTTCTGAACGATTGCGTATCGCGGTTCCCTGCGTACAACCACGAAAATCAGTAACGGCTTCACAGAAATTGTCTTTTATTTATTTTTTTAAAAGTTAATATAACTCCAGGAACCAGAACAGTGCCTGGCACACAGTGTTGCAATCATCAAGCAGAAGAGACAGACACTGGTTATTCAATTCCTGAGCCACCCCTCAACCAGTGTTACTTGATTATATAGTGTAACATACATGCCCCTTGCAAAACAGTCATCAGGGGTTTTTAAAAGTTAATGTTTCATTTTCTTTATCTTGTCCTTTTTTTTTTTTTTTTTTTTTTTTTAATTTTTTTTTGGGGGGGGGGGGGGGGGGGAGAAATCTTAACTCCTGAGACCTTGAATGTGTACTGAACCTTACAGAGTTCCTCAGAGAACTCAGACTCATTTAGCGCAACTACCTGAAGAAAGCTTATGGGATTCCACTGGGAGGTAGGGGAGTATCAGGTGTCTGGTGAGCCACTGCAAAGGTACTGAAGGAGAGGTACTTCTCGGTGGGTTACATATGAATGCCATTCCACCAATGTGATGCCAGGCACCACTCAGTGTGGATGGGTGACAATCACCCAGCACTTTTGACGGGAACTAGAAAAGTATTCTATGCCTCCCATATCCTTCTGGGGATTCCCAATCATTAATCATTGAGGTAGGGGGAAGGGTGACACTAGGAAAGAGTAATCATTACTTCTGCATTTGCTCTTGAGTCAATCTATTTAAGATTTCCATCTCAGAATTGCTTGAGTCTCTGGAGAAACTTTAAATTTTAGAGCTGTAGGTAACCTAAGATGTCATCTGGCTATCCCAGCCTCCATAGCTTTTCTTTTATTAAGATGAGAAAACCAGTTCATAGACATTAAATGATTGGCTGAATTTAGTGGATGAACCAGGACAAAAAATGCAAGTACTAAAGACTTCTGGTATTCTTGGATCTAGGGATCAGCCGCTTACCTAGATTTTATGTTTAAGTTGATCAGATCAATCAATAACAGGTTTCTGGGAATTTTACTAGGTGTTTGGAATGTTCTAGATAGGTGGCAAATACATGTTTTGTCAGTCCAATTATTCTGGATATATTTTTATTTTTTTCAGTTCTTGGACACCTCATGGAACATCAGATGATTAGAGTAGCCAGGATTGCAGTTGCTGTCACTGCTTTCTCTATTTAGTCTCCTTTGCTGGTTTCTTCTCTAGGTGCTACTTAAACACATCTATTTCACTATGTTTATGTCTTTGGTCCATTTATCAATTTACATCCTCATACAAGTGAAATTCCCATGGCTTCCATATTAAAGCCTCTCATACCCATATTCTCAGTCCCGAGAACATTTTACCAAACGTGAAGTAGCTATTTCCAACTGTCTGATAGATCTATGTGTCGTCATTTGTCATGGTGTCTTAAGTCCAAAATGGGATACTTTCCTACCATATCATCCCCTTTCTAACAAAGGCAGCCTACCACATACTTGTTTCATTCAACCGGTCAATCTTGGATTTATTCTCCACTTCTCCTTTCTTACTTCTCATGGAAGTAGCCATTAAACACTAGCAGTTCTCCCTCAGATATGTCTCTTAGGCCAGGCGCGGTGGCTCACGCCTGTAATCCCAGCACATTGGGAGGCTAAGGCGGGCAGATCACCTGAGTTCGGGAGTTCAAGATCAGCCTGACCCACATGGAGAAACACTGTTTCTACTAAAAATACAAAAATCAGCCAGGCGTGGTGGTATGCGCCTGAATTCCCAGCTACTCAGGAGGCTGAGGCAGGAGAATCGCTTGAACCTGAGAAGAAGAGGTTGCAATGAGCCGAGTTCAAGCCATTGCACTCCATCCTGGGCAACAAGAGAGAAACTCCATCTCAAAAAACAAAAAAAAGAGCTTAGTCTCTGTAGTTATCCTCAGTGACTACCCTTTAAAAAAAAGTTATGATTACTGAAGAATAACATTTAAAAATTAAAATTAAGAGGGGGAAAATGCCTAATGTGTTGTTGTACATTTGAAAAGAGGGCAGTGATGTTTATATTAAAATTCCATATTATAGTGATTATTTACCATAAGTTATATTATTATGTATAGATTTTAAATCTGTCATATGAAAAATTTCTGCTAAATATAATATTAATAAATGTGGATAAAATAGAACATAGTTGTTAATTGAGATTATTATCCCTTAATATGAAATTTACAAAGTGTTATAAACTAGCAAGTGTGACTTTGAATTACAGGTCAGAAAATATCTCTCTTTCCATCCCACTGAGGGCAGGGTGTACTTTACCACCTCCTTAATTTCGAACTTGGCCATGTAACTTGCCTTGGCCTACAGATCATTGGCCGATTTGACCCAGGTAGAGGCCTTACATGAGGTTTGGCTTGGCCCTTGTGCTCTAGTGCTCCATCCATGAGAGGAACATGCGGCAAGTAGCTACTGCCCTTCAATCTGGGCCCTAGAATGAACACATGCGGAATATACCCAAACCCAGCCCACAAACTGGAAGCAAGTTCAGTCAATCCATAAACTGAAGAAGAGCTACCAAGCCAAGTCTTTTTCCAGCCCAGTGAGATCTCATTAGACCTGCAGATCTGTGAGCATGAGTATAAATCCTTTTGTTGTATGTCCTGAGGTTTTTGGGGTGTTTTGTTACACAGCATCATCATGGCAATATCTGACTAATATACAAGCAATGAATAAAACAAATAAAAAGTGAGATATTCCATAGTTCACATGACAGAATCATTTTTCCTTTCTGGATATCAGTCTGTCTTGCACATCATGTTCAAAATCAAATCTTGAAGAGTCTAAATTCAAATTTTAATAATAACAGCTGCAATTCTTATTATTACTTACTACGTACCAGGCACTTAAAAGGATTATTTTATTTAATCTTCACAACAACACTTTTAGATACTATTATCCTCATTCTATAGAATAGCTTATAAAAATGACTCAGCTCCTGCCTCCCTCTCTCCCATATATAAAACTACTCTCTCCTTTCGTGTCTCCACTGACTTCTTACTTATTTGGACTTACTAGTTGTCCTCCTGCCCAACCTCAGGGACCAGTCTCATAGTCTGGAATGCTTTCTTCTTTCCCCACATTTGCCTGGTTATCTCCTCCTCATCTTTCAGCTCTCAAAAGAGGGATCTAGGACCTGCCCCAAGTTGGATCAGGTCTTTTGTTCTATGTACTGATTTCTCATTGTTGCTTTAACAAATTAGCATCAACCTAGTGGCTTTAAACAATACAAATGTAGGCTGGATGTGGTGGCTTATGCCTTTAATCCCAGCACTTTGGGAGGCCAAGGTGCGCTTATCACCTGAGGTTCAAGACCAGCCTGGCCAACATGGTGAAACCCTGTCTCTACAAAAATACAAAAGTATTTGGGCATGATGGCAAGTGCTTGTAATCTCAGCTACTCAGGAGGCTGAGGTGGGAGAATTGCTTGAACCCGGGAGGTGGAGGTTGCAGTGAGCCAAGATCATGACGTTGCACTCCAGCCTGGGCTAAAGAGTGAGACTCAAAACAAAAAAACAAACAAAATAAAGTAAAACAAAACCCACAAATATTATCTTAAAATTCTGGAGGTCAGAAGTCCTAAAATCAGCATATTGACAGGGCTGCATCCCTTCTGAAGGCTCTAGGAAACATCCAATTCCTTGTCTTTTCCAGCTTCTAAAGGTTGCCCAAATTCCTTGACTCATGACTCCTTCCTCAGTCTTCAAAACCAGAAAGTGGCATCCTCAAATCTCTTCCTCTTCCTCACCAAACCTTCCCATTTTTCCTTTTGCCATGTCTGTCTCTAACCCTTCTGCCTTCCTCTCTTAAGGACTCTCGTGATCACATTGGGCCCACCTAGATATTTCAGGATAATCTCATTTGATGAGCCTTAACTTAATCACACCTACAGAGTCCTTTTTGCCGTGTAAGGTGACAGAGTCACAGGTTCATGGATTATAATGTATACGACTTTGAGGGCCATTGTTTTAACTACCGCAATATATATTCTCAAATTTCTCATAGTATTTCCATAGCATTTATCACAATTTCTGAGTTTATTTTTGCATGATTATTGATTAATATCTGTCTCCTCTTTGTCACCTGAGAACAAATACTGTGTCTTATTTATTACATCTCTATCTCATTGCTCAATGCTTGGCATATGGTAAAACCTCAGAAAAAATCTGTCCACTGAGTCAATGAATGAACAAGTCAACACTGATATACGCTGCCTCCCGTGTGGTTATACTTTCAATTAATATTAATAAAAATGTAAAATTCAGAACAAAGAACATGAACATGGTAGTTTGTTCACTGTGGTTGGCCACTCAAAACCACTGGGAATATTTTGCTTGGTTCTGAGAACCATACTTCAAATGTGAAAGAGGCAAATTGGGGCATATATTTAAAGGAGGGCAGCAGGATGGCGAAGGAACTAAAAACCATTACGTAAAACTGAGAGTTTATAATGTTTAGGGCTGAAGCAGTAGAGATGAATAAGGGTGTGAAGCAAAGGAAAACCTATCATCAAAACTGCAATCCCTACTATTATCATGGCAGCAGTTATGTGTGTGAGTTTTGAAAAGCATGGTTTTTTTAAGCAATAGTTTGCCTTCCCAGGTAACTTTGTAACATTTTCTCAGGTAATTATTCTTTAGAAAGATAAATTTAGTAGTTCTGATAAGCATACATAAGATTATTTTGAAATGATGTCTTAAATTGCATTTTGGCACTAATGGGATATTCAAAATAATTAATCTAACTATAGAAAAAAATCTAACTATAGAAAAAAAATAGCAACAACACCTACTATTAACTTTACTCCTTAAAATTCTCACCAATGAAAAGAATCAAATATTTAAAAATACGAACTAGTTTCTCAAGGGTATATTTCCTTCTTCTTCTTCTTCTTTTTTTTTTTTTTTTGAGACCGAGTCTTACTCTATTGTCCAGGATGGAGTGCAGTGGCATGATCTTGCCTCACTGCAACCTCTGCCTCCTGGGTTCAGGCAATTCTTTTGCCTCAGCCTCCTTTCTCCTGCCTCAGCCTCTCGAGTAGCTGGGACTACAGGCTCGCGCCACCACGCCCGGCTAATTTTTTTTTTTTTTGTATTTTTGGTAGAGACAGGGTTTCTCCATGTTGGCCAAGCTGCTCTCAAACTCCTGACCTCAGATGATCCACCTGTCTCGGCCTCCCAAAGTGCTGGGATTACAGGTGTGAGCCATCTCGCCCAGCCTAGAGAGTATATTTCTTATAAGAGGAAGTCATTGCCTCCTTCTCTAATGCTAGGTGCAATATCTGTCCAAAGTTTTTTGTTTTTTGCCCAAATTAAGATGGGCCAGACATTTTGTGAGAGTCTTTGCATACCGGTTCTGAGATTTGATGCTTTGATTCTTTTTTGTATTATCAGAATGATAACACAGATTCTTGGATCTAGGAAATGTGTTTCCAAATATTTTCATATGCTGTACCATCATTTGGATATTTTATCACTTATGTTGTATTTCTTTATGCATTCATTTATTCAACAAATATTGATAGAGTGTCTACAGTGCGCCAGGCTCTGTTATAGGAAAATACTGGTGAAAATAGAACAAATAAAAATTCCCGCTCTGAGGGCCAGGATTCTGGGGATGGTGGGGAAGCAATGGAAAATAAAAACTTAAAAATGCAAAAGAGCGTAAGATAGATAGTGGTAAGTACTATGGAGAAAAACAAAGCTGAGAAAGAGGGTTAGAGTTCTTTTGGGGTACAGAAGTGAGACAATAGGGTTGCAGTTTCTGATATGGTGGGACAAAAATGGGATAAAGATCTAAAGAAGGTGAAGAAGGGAATGAAATAGGTGTCTGGTGGCAGGTTTCTAGGCAGAGGAGCAGCCTGTGCAATGACAGTATGCTTGGTGTACTCCAGCCAAATTGAGGACACCGGTGTGGCTGGAGCAGAGTAGATGGGGATATATGGATAGGGAGACACAGGTGAAGTAAACTTAAGGGTCAGTATTATTTCATGTAGGAGCTTGAAGACATTTGTGAAGACCTTCGCTTATAATTGGAGTGAGGTGGGAAGTCACTGGAGGTTTTCGTCTCCGTCTCCATCTGTTTGCTATGTAGGGAGGCTGTAATAGGGTCAAGGTATTTGTAGAAGAGTCAGAAGTCTAGTGGGATAATCTGGGTGAGAGATGACAGTGGTTTGAAGCATCATGCTAGTTATATTGGTGGTGGCTAGTGGGCAGGTTTCCATCATAGTTAGAACTCACGGGATCTGCTGATGGATGGGATGTGGGTCAAGGTTGATTCCAAGGTTTTTGGCCTGAGAAAAGGGAAGCCTGGAGTTATTAACTAAGAGGTAGAGGAGCAGGATTGGAGAGATTAGGTGTATTTCTTGATTAGGTACAAATCTCATGTGATTGTACTCAGGTATAGTGAAACTCTAGAGGTAAAGGAAAGTGTAGAAATCAATTTTAAGTAGGTAATGCAGTAAGAGTAACATTGAGGTGGGGGCTGTATTTCACTTTATATCCATTAAATGGTTTACATTTAAGTCTAATGAAGTTTAGGATTTTTTTTTTTCTTTTTTTTTCTTTTTTTTTTTTTTTGAGAGGGAGTCTTGCTCTGTCACCCAGGCAGGAGTGCAGTGGCATGATCGTGGTTCACTGCAACCTCCGCCTCCCAGGTGCAACCATTTCTCTGCCTCAGCTTCCCGAGTAGCTGGGATTACAGGCGCCCGCCACCATGCCCGGCTAATTTTTGTATTTTTAGTAGAGACGGGGCTTCATCATGTTGGCCAGGCTGGTCTCGAATTCGTGACCTCAGGTGATATGCCAGCCTCGGCCTCCCTCCCAAAGTGCTGGGATTACAGGCGTGAGCCACCGTGCCCAGCTGAACCTTAGGATCTTTAACTTCTTTCTGATCAAGGATGAACAAAGGTATGAAACACATGAATAAAGAGCTATGCAGGCAAAACCCAGTCATAGGCACCATCTACCTTCATTATGAGTTAGGATAATCAAACTTTTAATTTTGCAAAATTATAATTTTTTAAATCATAGCGACTTTTGTACTCAAGTGTGACTGAGTATTATATATGATGGATATTTGGTTCTAAGAAACAGAACTGCTGATAAAAAGAATGTGTACATGCTTGTTGAGCTGCTTAATAAATAACTATTTGATGATGATTCTGCAGTATGTTTAAAGGCAATCCTTCTTCTGTTGCTTTAGAGAGTTCATTTGGCATTCTAAAAATGGACGTAATTTCAGGGGGTGGCCAAAATGTATCAATTAGCCTGACAGCTAGGTCTTTTCAACAGATCTATAAATTTCCAATTTCCTTTGCCCTCTTAACCGTGGTAAATCATCCTGAACAAGATCGTTCTTTTGAACAACAGCCTCCTTATTAGCTGAGATCAATTGAGATTAGAAAATGAAAAATACACTAGATGCTAAGAACTCTTTATGAAACCACATTTGTAGGATGAGTATTGAATGAAGATTAATGTGTTATTTTTGGCTTCTAAATCACTGATTTAAAAATTTATTTTCTACATCCCACTGCTGGATTAAACACTAATATATATTTGGTTGGTTTACTTGCTTGCAAGTGTTATCTTTTCCTCTTTGAGCTTATGGATTAATGGAAGGAAATGATTTTTAATTTAATTGTATCTTGCTTTGCACACCACATGTTTCTGAAAGAGCTACACACTAAATTGGTTAAATTGATTATTTTTTCCTATTGAATTACAAATTAATGACTAGCTTCTTTGTTTTAATGTCTGATTGATTTTCATTTGCTTTTTGAATAAAATACAGGATCCTTAGCACATCATGTGATCTGGACTTATGTGATCTGGACTCTGTCTACCTTTGTAGGCGACCTCACCACACTCTCCTACTCTCCTCTTCTGTCTCTAAGCCCCAGTGACACTGACCTTTTCTCAACCCCTAGTAATTCAGACTCAAGATTTTTGCACATATTGTTTAAAAGTTTTAATTCTCCAACATTCTTTGCTTTATTAAAAATTTAGTACACATAGTACATTGCTTTCTTAATTCTCCATCTTCCCTTAGCAAGAACGTAGGCTCCAAATATGAATGTATTTTCGTCTTTTTATTCACTGCTGAATCTCTACATCTAAAAGTGATGAATAAATGAATGAATAAATTGATAAATGAATAAGGAATTCCTTATAATGGAATAAAAACTTCCCTTCTGTAAAACCAGGTAACTTCTATTCATCTTTCAAATTCTAGCTTAAATGTCACTTTTTCAGGCCACTCCTCTATGACCCTAAGACAAGATCGAGTTCCTCTATTATTTATTCTTATGGATCCTATACTTTTCTATATAGTTTATTAGAACTCCAACTTATAAAGTTTATTATTTGTGAGATAATTTGCTTAATTTCTGTGTTCTCCCCTAAGCTGTAAGCTCTGTCGGGACAGACAATGTTTCTTACTCTTACCTGTATCCCCAACACTAGCACAATGCCTGGATCATACAGACACTCAATAAGCATCAGTTGAATGAAACCATGGATGCGTGGATTAAGCAACTCCTCAGTTATAACTTTGTCTCTCTGTTCTACTGTCCAATGTTCTCACAAGAAAAAAAAGTAATTAATGAACCCCAAAAGAATGCCTTAGTATTCTGGATAAGTTCTTATTTCAATGCACTCCTCCATGAATTCAATAATGCTTGGAGGATCCCTTAAAGATAATGCCTAATAATTACCTCTTCACCCCATGCTATTTAATTAAACAAATACTTAATGAGTTTTTCCTCTAGTCCAAGTTGCACAGAGGGAAATAACATCATGTAAATAGTGAAAAGACCATGCGTTTTCAAACAGAAAGATCTCTTTCACTTTTGCTGCCTGTTAAATTTGGTTATCAACTGAGCCTTGGGTTCTTCATCTGTCAAACAGAAATAGCAATACCTATTTTGCAGGGTTTATGTAAGGATTAGTGATAAGCATATGTATATTGACAAGCCTGACACATAGTCAGTGCTCAAAAGATGGCAGCTGTTATTACTGTCACTGGAAAGTAAGCTCTTAGAGGGCAGACTACACTTGCATTCCCCGTACCTTACACTCAATAAAGGCTGGTTAAACTGACTAGCAATGGGAACCATAGCAGAATATGTGCTACTTCTCAACTCTCAAGGGCCTTAAAATTCTAATCAAGAAAATACATTCCAAAACATATTCAAGAAATATTCAGATAATAAAGAAAAACAATACTTATTACAACCTATAATATACATGAAATTAGAGCAAAATGTGTGTTATAGACCATACATGCTTTACATGGCCAGCCAGGAAATGATAGGAGGTGACTGGCTGCAGTTACTGTGAAATGATGAGTTCACATTTTTGTGTGTTAGAAGATGCATACCGTAAGCCTCCTATGAAAGTGTTCAATTTCTTTGGCAAAATTTTATGCTATCTATGCCAATGTTGGATAAATAGATTAACTTGCGGCTTTGTGTTTGTGTGTTTGCAGACAAAATTGGGTTATCGATCTTGTGTATCAAGGTGAATTTGTCAGAGGAATGGGTGTTTTTTTTTTTTTTTTTTTTTTCTTAAACAGTGGCTGGCTAACAATTACAAATAGGTTCTGATGATGTTGGGTAATACTGCTCAAATAGGGCTGTATTATGCAGAGCACATGGCAATCCTTGAAAACTAAAACAGACAATTCCACTTCTTTGTAGTGTGCTTGGCACAGGTTTGCAGTTGTATTGCATCATCTATAAGCATTACATATGGCTGTCCTTTCATCTCACCAAATTATTTGCCAGCAGATCTAATAGATGGGACTGAGAAAGTGAGCATGAACAAAAGAATGTTTCTCTTCTCCAGGATATTCTCTACTTTTTGTTCCTTAGGTATCTATGTAATGGCATTTGACACACAGCCAAACACAAAGGCAGCCCCATTTAAGGTTTTTGATACATTGACGATCATTCAGAAAACTTCAGATTCCTAGTTATAGAATTGAGTCCAACCACCAACACACTTCAGAAGTCCTGACGTTAGGAAAAGAGATGGCCACCATCTTTAACCCACTTCAAGTCCTGTAAGGATGATCTAGAATCTACTTTGTGCCAACTAGCAGCCAGGCAGACATCAACCTGCCCAGACTACCAAATGCAGACACAAGCCCAGTAGGAGCAACTGCTCCTAGGTTGCCCACACACCTGCATCCTAGCGGCAGACAAATATCCTGGAAGCCTTTGTGTCCACACACTCATACCTACATGACATACACTTAGAGGAAAAGATCTGAATATTCTTATTCACAAGAACAGAGGCCTGAATACAGGAACACTATGCTCACGCACACACAAAAGACACGCATGGAATAAAGCATTTTGCGTATCCAGCCTTGCGCACTTACACTTCCAGGTCCTGCACAAGACCCCTGGACATCGGTTTGCTTTTCTTTGAGCCGTTCACAAACTAATTCCTCGTTCCTGGGAGAGTCCCTAGTGTGGTTTAAGCCAGCTTCCCACGGTCTTTGTCGGTCTTTTCAACTTTTCTCTGCTCTCCCTCAACTCCCAGAGGGCCGGGTGGCGCCGGCCAGCCGACGTCCCAGCGGTGCCCTCCCCGCCCAGCCGCTGTGCCGCGGGGCGGGGCCGAGTTGGCAGCCAGGAAATGCCCTGGAGTGTGTGTCACCTGTCCAGGACGACTTGTTGATTCCCAGGAGCGCCGCCTTTCCGGTCTGGGTCCCCGAGAGGACTGCTTTGCTCACCTGTCCCCTCGGCACGGCCCGGGGGAGCTCCCGACAAGTCCCCGGGATCGCTCTCCCTCCCAACTCCACAGCAATGAGCAAGTTGGGCAAGTTCTTTAAAGGGGGCGGCTCTTCTAAGAGCCGAGCCGCTCCCAGTCCCCAGGAGGCCCTGGTCCGACTTCGGGAGACTGAGGAGATGCTGGGCAAGAAACAAGAGTACCTGGAAAATCGAATCCAAAGAGAAATCGCCCTGGCCAAGAAGCACGGCACGCAGAATAAGCGAGGTAGGCTGGGATCTGGCCCACAGGCAGGAGCCCATCTGCCTTTAGCCCTTCCCTTGGGGACAATCGGCCCACACCACTGAGGTCCCAGATGGCCGGGTTTGCTCTTGCAGTCTTTTCTAGGAACTGGTACTGACTCTTAGGGCCCTGACTAGGGTGAGCTGAGCTAGACGCTGGCACTTATGGCAAAATGTAAGCGGCCGCTAAAAATCTCAGTAATCAAGATGAACAATACTTTAATGCAATACCTAAAGGACTCAGAACCAATGCCAAGAAAGAAATGATGAAGAAAATATCAAAATTTTAAATAAAGATAGGATTGGTATTTTTTTTTTATTTGCCTCTAGGTCTTATATTGTTATGTACAGCACTTCTTTGTTTAAAACTATTTTTTATAATGTGATGATTTGTTCATCGTGGATTTTTTAATATTAATTTTGAATTTTAAAAATATTGCATTAAAATATTATCTGTCTTGATTACTGAGTGTTTTTGCACCCCTGTAAATTTTGCTCCTGGTTCAGCTTTTTCTAGGCCAGCCTTGCTGACTCCAACACTAACTATCAAGTTTTCTGCTGTATGTTTGTATATTAAATTACACATTTTAACTTGCACGTAAATCTTCAGCAAAGCATATTCTAGCGCATTGTGGTTTACCTTGCTCTTCAGCTGTGGAAAGCTTTAGTTGGATGTTCGGCAGTTGAAGTCTTAAAAAAAAAAGAGGAATTAAATATTAAATTTCCTATCACTGACTTTTGGCACACACAAGAGACTTTGAGTTAATAATAATTCTTAATGTTCCTGTTGCACCTTGAACACCTGTTCTTTGCCAGAGTTAATTGATTGCTTCAGTATACAGCTCCTTCTATAGGAATACCACTAAACAACACCTGTGGCACAGATAAAAACTCAGTGAGAAGTTGAAGTGATTTGCACTTGTAATACAGGTTAATGGCAGACCCAGAAAAGGAAGTGGCAATATAGGACTCTGCTTACCACCAAACCCAAATATTTGCATCCTCAAGTTGGGCTTCTTTAGTCATAATGAAACCTTGGGAAGATTTTGGCTCAAGGATTTGGCTACAGGATGCTGCCACTGTTTAATGCAGGAAAGGAAGGATGTCTCAAGGAGCTGACCTTGAGAACTCTGCCTCTTCCCGTAAAAGTGTGACAGCTGTATTTATGCCTACTTACTACCAACAATAAAAAGGCTGTTTTATTGCGTATAACTTTTGCCCATATTATAGCCTGTTTTAGAGGTAAGTACTGATTTCTACTTTTACTTTGTGTCTGAAAATATTCTGGGAAGTTATTCAATGGCAATTTCTAAAGAAAGACCATGTCATTATGGCTTGCTAAAATGTTGTTGGTCATTTTGTAACTTGGCCCTTCCTCTTCAGTTTGATACACACTCTGACATTTGTTTAGCGTCTGTCAAGGGTTTTCTTCCCTTTGCCATCTATTTGGATCTGTGTATAGCTTTGTCTACCATGGTTGCTCAGCAAATATTGGTAGTGGTTGTTGTTTTGAGACAGAGTTTAACTCTTGTTGCCCAGGCTGGAGTGCAATGGCGCGATCTCGGCTCACTGCAACCTCTGCCTCCCAGATTCAAGCGATTCTCCTGCCTCAGCCTTCCGAGTAGCTGGGATTACATGCATGTGCCACCACACCCAGCTAATTTTATATTTTTAGTAGAGACGGGTTTTCTCCGTGTTGGTGAGATGGGTCTCGAACTCCCGACCTCAGGTGATCCACCTAGCTTGGCCTCTCAAAGGGCTAGGATTACAAGCATGAGCCACAGTGCCTGGCCAACACTGGTTTTAAAAATCTGAAAAATTGACCATTTCCTTTTAGGAAGTGGTAAAAATGTAAATTTGCTTTCAAAGACAGAGTGCAAAATAATATGGGTTTTATTGATTTTTTTTCAGAAGTACCCTTCAATTGGCAATGCACAAAAAATGATCTCAATTTGACTTTATGAATAAAGACAAAAAGTTTAAAGACAGTGCTAACTAAGACTATCAATCTAACTTCCTTAAATCAAGAAAGTTATAGATGCAAGTATGAAGAGCAAATAACTTGGGTTTTTTTTTTCTTTTTTTTTGAGACACGATCTTACTCTGTCGCCCAGGCTGTAGTACAGTGGCACGATCTCAGGTCACTGCAGCTTCCACCTCCTGGGTTCAAGTGATTCTCCTGCCTCAGCTTCCCAAGGAGCTGGGATTACAGGCATGCACCACCACGCCCAGCTAAATTTTGTATTATTAATAGAGATGGGGTTTCACCATGTTGGCCAAGCTGGTCTCAGACTCTGGACCTCAAGTGATTCTCCTGCCTCTGTCTCCCAAAGTGCTGGGATTACAGGTGTGAGCCACTGCGCCCAGCCCTAATTTTTAATAGAAAAGTCATTAACTTTGTCCTCAGAAGCTTCACTGGTGTTAGTGTCTGGAAACTCCCAGAGCTTCTAGAGTGACTCTAGGAGTAAGAAGAGGCTGATTAGCATGAGGTCATCTGTAATCTAAGCTATGGAAAGAATTCAATCTTAGGCCCATGCATTGGTAACACGCTCAGTATCAGTACCTTCCAAATAAACCGGATAACTTCATATACTTCATAACTTTGCATACACAGTTACTGTCTTCTATTAGGCACCAAGTGATATAAAATAGTAAAATAAAACCTGATATACTTAGTACTAAATGGTCCCTGTGTGACACAATGCCGTTTGTAGAATGACTGTAATTTAAATGATAATCAGGGTGACATAATTTATGTGCAATTGAAGTTTTATTATTAGAGATAGCTGGTCAGCTAATATATTCTCTGAATGGCCAGCTAGCATTATACCAGAAAAGGCCACACTCCTAGCCACTTCAGATTCTTCAAAGATCAATTTCTCTACAACAACAGAAGCTTTGACAGCATTCTAAATGTCAAAATGAGTTTGACTGGTAAAATGAAAAACTTTTAATTAGCATAATAAATGTTAGAAATGGGGCAGGACATGGTGGCTCATTCCTGTAATCTCAGCACTCTGAGGGGCTGAGGTGGGCACATTACTTGAGGTCAGGAGTTTGAGACCAGGCTGGCCAACATGGTGAAACCCCATCTCTACTAAAAGTACAAAATTAGCCGGATGTGGTCGCGCATGTCTGTAATCCCAGCTACTTGAGAGGCTGAGGCAAAAGAATTGCTTGAACCTGGGAGGTGGAGGTTACAGAGAGCAGAGATGGCACGATTGCACTCCAGCCTGGGCGACAGAGTCAGACTATGTCTCAGTAAATAAATAAATAAATAATAAGTAAATAGATAAATGTGAGAAATGGGATCTCACTGGTGAATTTTTTTTGAGACAGAGTCTCGCTTTGTCACTTAGGGTGGGTTGCAGTGGTGTGATCAGGGCTCACTGCAGCCTTGACCTCCAGGACCCAATTGATCCTTCCACTTCAGCTTTCTGAGTAGCTAGCACCACAGGCATGCACTACCACACCCAGCTATTTAATTTTTTTTTTTTTTTTTTTGTATGGGTGAGGTCTCCCTATGTTGCCCAGGCTGGTCTCATACTCCTGGGCTCAAACGATTCTCCTGCCTCAGCCTCCCAAATTGCTGACAAGAGCCACTGGGCCTGGCCTCACTGGTGAAATTCTAGGTATTTTAAATATGTGGATTGCTAAAACAGTTTAGAGACACTTCCAATACCCTCGCCACCCCACCCCCAGGTATGAACCAGACGTGAGTCTACTAGGTGTATAATTAACTTAACACTAGAATAGTGTCTGAAACTAGATCTCAAATCAGTGCAGTGTTCAGTCTTTAGTTTAGGTGGGTTTCTGATGGAGTGCACCTCTAACAGGGCACAGCACCTACCAGAGAACGTTGCTGTCTTTCTCAGTGAGCCTTTCATGCAGGGTGAATGGGAGCATCTAAAAGTACCTAGAGTTGGGACTTCATTGAGCTCATGGGACAGGTTGGCAAATTATTGTTATATGCTTGCCAGTGTATGTTGTTTAATAATGTATATGCAGAATTTAGTCTGAAATTTGCTTTCATTACAACTCATAGCAAGGTAGTACAGGGGTAGCTAATTCTCCTCCCTTCAAATTTGTTTGGCAGTTATCATCATCATCCACCAAAAAGAACCTGAGTAAACATGAACAAATTGATTTTGCAACACTTACTATCCAAGGCTCTATCGATCCAAAAGAGTAACAGTTGGAGCTTGAGTTATAATTTGGTTAAAAACTCTAGGAGGCCAGAGATTCTTGAATGCAGTTTATTTAGATTACTATGCTATAATTCTTGCTTTATAGGTAGCAATCTACTGTGTGGAAAAGCAAACTTTTAATATATTATTTAATTTTTGTTCTACTTCTTCTGAGCACTGTATCTTAAAGTCACCTGGATGCATGGGGCCCACCCCGATTTATTCTGATATAATTGACTGGAGTGGGGATCAGGCATCTATTTTTTTTTAAAGGGCCCCCACCTGATTCTGACCTGTGGGCCAGGGTTAAGGATGGGGAGCCTAAATCCATAGGAATGTTAATGAGGTGGAAAAACAAGGTCTGTTGCTATACCAGTGCTTCTGACCTCAGGGTCTAAAGGGTATCAATATCTCAGCACACTGTAGAACTCTCCTGCCACACGGATCTGGCAATACACACCTTACAGGTCACTATTCCAACTTTATTTATTTATTTATTTTTTGCTTAAATATAATATCCCTATCTATTTTTTTGCACATTTAATAGAAAGTATCTTGGTGTTGTAGTTAAGAGCCTGGGCTTCAAAGCAGACAGCCAAATAAAGTCCTACGTTTGATTTCCATCCCCGCCGGCCACTTAGTAGCTCAATGACCCTAGATCAATAATTTCGCTTGTCTAATCCTGTTTCCTTATCTGCATAATGGCAACGATGACATAAATCCTTGGAGTTATGGGGATGAATGACATTATTGGGTAAAGCATTTAGTGCAGTGCTTTATAAACATTAGCTCTTAGTATAAACTAATTACATTTTAAAAAGCTGTACTTGGCCCAGTTTTTGGTCAAATTTTGTCTTCTGGAATACCATCAAATAAATCTACTTCATCTGTCCTATGAAGGCCTTTTACATATTTGATGACAGCAATCAATTCTTCAAGTCTCCTGTTCCTTGCCTACCTTTTCCACCCTCCTCAATGACCCCTTACCGTGCTGAGGTTTTCTCACTAGGGGCAGGTCAAGGATGAGGCAGGTGAGATGCCTAGGACACAATTGTGTGACCCTGAGAGTGAGTGCCTCCTTGCAGTTTGCACCCTACATGCCTCTTTTTCCCTCTCATCCTAGTCCTAGCTCTGTTGCTTGCCTTATCCCAGGCTTAGCAGCAACTCCAAATATGTAAATATGTGAAAATGAGTGGATCTAGTCTGGGGTTATTTGTGGGCTGATTAGGATTAAGGGTTGAGATGGAGAGAAAGCAAATTTGGCCAAAACCCCTACTTAGTGTCATTACACATGATTCCAGTGAAAATTGGGTTCGGAGGCTGTTCTATCTCTTCATCAGGTGTCCATTTGGTGAAGTGAGTCTCCAGTACAGAGTCCTCTATTGAATAAGCGCTCTCACTTTGAAGCCTGGGCTGTATTGGTAAGGATGAATTTGCTTTCAGAGTCATGATGTGGACTTGATCTTCCTTGGAGAGAAGGAGTGTGCATAATCCTACTTTTAGCTCGTGGGAAGAACCTCCTCAGTCTCTTAATTTTGCTTTTTATTATAGTTGTCATAGAACTCAACTTTGTAGTCCTCAGGCACTGCAGATCAGAAGGACATCTGTGTAAAGAGAGTCAGCTAGTTAGTTGAATGTCAAACTAGTGATAACAAAACCATGGCTCAGGTTAAACAACACAGCCATAGACTGCGAGAGATTGATGGAAGTTCCCTTGGGAGATATAACTTACCTAGTGACCTCCATTCTTAAGACAGTCTCTCAAAATGTGGCACTCAGATCACCTGCATCAGAATTCCTTCTATATTTCACTCATAAGTATTCACTAAAGATTCTAATTTAGTAGGTTAACTATAGGGTCCAGAAATCTGGACTTTGAACAATTAACTCAATGACTGCTCCCCAATTTGAGAATCTATGAAGTATTATTCAATGAGCTGTTAAACTGGAAGGGATTACTCTCTATTTATTCTGTTTTCTTCCTCACCCATTTGTATTGTTTCTCCCTTCCTCCATCATCACTCAGATAATTGGATGAAATATCTTTCCACCTTTCCCTCTGCTTACTCTTTTTTTTTTCTTTTTGAGACGGAGTCTTGTTCTATCACCAGGCTGGAGTACAGTGGCATGATCTCGGCTCATTGCAACCTCTGCCTCTTGGGTTCAAGTGATTCTCCTGTCTCAGCCTCCTGAGTAGCTGGGACTACAGGTGCGTGCCACCATGCCCAGCTATTTTTTTTTTTTTTTTTGTATTTTTAGTAGAGACGGCTTTTACCCTGTCTCAGACTTATCCAGTATTCAAATTAGAACCAGGCATTAAAATACCTTGTTTTGTGTGCCTTTGATTGTCTGATTATTTTGTACCATACTCAGTATTCTAGGGCCTGGGGAAAAAAGCAAAACAAAACAAAAACCAACGAATGAAAAAAACTCTTATCCCTGGGGCATTAACAACCAATACCTAGGCCAGATCTTACTCCCAATCAACTACCCCTCTCCTGGAAAAGATAGATCAGTGGAAACATGATCCTCCCCTCAACCTTCATCCCTAATTTCCCTCCCTTACCAGAGGCTCCACTTGGGCTTTCACCCCACAGTGGGGAGACCTGAGACATGGGCATCTAGCCCCGGGGACCCTCTTCACTTAAACTGTTGTTTTAAACTTTGAGCTTCCCCACTACCTCCCTCTCTTCTCTGAGCTGTTGCAAGGATCCAATATAGACCAACACTGCACTTGCACACTTAGGTACTGGCCAGCACAGAGTGGCCTGGGCTTGTTATTTCTTTTGTTCTGTTAATACAGTCTCAATTTGAATATGATTTTTCAGATACCCATTTCACTCGCTTTTTTCCCAGTGGATGTGGAAAGAGTTAAAACTCTCAGCCAAGTTACTCTTCCGTGGAAATCAATATGTTCAACTGCATTTAGTATTTGACATTTATTTCTATTAAATATCCTCTTATTTTTAGTTGTTTTAGAATTAAGATTTTAATTCCAATGTTATTGTCTTATATGCAAGCTATTTCTTTGAGTTAAGTTAGCCACAAATTTGATCTGCAGCCTCTATTGTTGTTGTGGAAGTCGTTGTTAAAACATTGAATAAAACAGAACCAAGGACAGAACCTTGGCATGCCACCAGAGGCTGCATTTCAGGATGGCCTTTGCATGATAGCAACCATGTTTCATCAGCTGAGGCGGCAGTCCCCAACCCTTTTGGCACCAGGGACCAGTTTCATGGAAGACAATTCATCCATGGCTGTTTGGGGGTAGAGGGGATGGTTTTGAAATTAAACTGTTCCACCTCGGATCGTCAGGTATTGGATTATCATAAGAAGTGCACAACCTAGATGCTCGCATGCGCAGTTCACAATTGGGTTCTGCTCCTTTGAGAATGTAATGCCGCTGCTCTTGTAACAGAATGTGGAGCTCAGGCCATAAGGCTCGCTGGCCTGCCGCTCATTTCCCGCTTTGCAGCCCAGTTCCCAACAGGACACGAACCAGGGTTTGGGAACCCCCAGAGCTAAGGCGTAATCCCAGTTCGACAGATCAACACTCAATGAATTCAGGTGTTCATCTAGCTATAAATACACCTGACCCACATTTCTAGTCCTTATCATCTTATTTCTCCAGCTTTTTCTCTTTTATTCAGCAATGCCCTCAATATTCCTTGTGAATAATATTCCTAAAACTGAACTGTATTTACGCACCTGGGGTTCACAAATGTTGGCTTCTGAACTGAGAGTATCTTACCTTCATCAGATTCTCTGGAGAGCTTTTAAAAAATGCCACACCAGGAGATTCTGTCTGGAGGGATCTGGAATAAGGTTCAGGATCTTGGTATTCAAAGACTGGGTGATTTTGAAGTGTGTAATGTTTGGAGGCTAGTGGATGGTCTACAGTTTTTCCTTGAGTCAGTATCCAGCAACCAAAAGAAAAGAAGCCTATGAAATTATTTTGGTATTTTTCATAGCTGTGAACTCATATTGGCTTAGAGTAATCATCATCTTCTAACTCCTCAGAAACTGGAGTATTTTTGTTCTAGAATTTTGCTTTTAGTGTGTGTGACACAGTTTGCTGATGGATTGTAGCAACTTCTAGAAGAGCAATTGCTACTGTTTCTTATGTTATATAACATTACATCTAGTTTTTTTCATGAATTTGGAGCAGTATTGTAAATATTTAAACATTTATTATTATTACTCATTTAAATTCCACAAGGATGAAAAGCACTACATTTGGGGAAATATTTACATCAAGCAAATAATAAAATTCCCTTCATTTATACTATTTTGCAGTTTGAGTCAGCCAAAATAAAGTAGAATAAGTTAGAAAAGGTATTGCTAACACCATGATTATGCCAAAGTAATGGGATTTACACAGTTTCAAGGAATTATGGCAAGAGAGTACTATGAGCTTACCTAGACATGTGCTTAGTACAACTAGTTTATTTCTCGGTATTTAGGACTACTTATTTCAGGTGATTTTTTAAGATAACAGAAAAGTACCAGATACTCTAACCAGTGATAAGTAAGACAAGGGATCTAATACTCAGTTAAATAAAAATTATAAGGTTTGGCTTTGGGGGTCAGCTTTGGAATGGGTAAGAATTATCTATTTTGGCATTCATTTTTTGTACTATGCCTAAGTACATGTGAATCTATTTGTACTTTTAAGGAATAAAATTATCACAAAACTTAAAATATACAGATGATGTTAATTTATTTTTAAATATCACATTCTCAATCTGTTTTAGTAAACTAGTTTCGTTTTTGTTTTGTTTTGTGTTTTTGAGACGGAGTCTCGCTCTGTCACCCAGGCTGGAGTGCAGTGGCGTGATCTCAGCTCACTGCAAGCTCTGCCTCCTGGGTTCATGCCATTCTCCTGCCTCAGCCTCCTGAGTAGCTGGGACTATAGGCGCCCACCGCCACACCTGGCTAATTTTTTGTATTTTTAGTACAGATGGGGTTTCACCGTGTTAGACAGGATGGTCTCGATCTCCTGACCTCATGATCTGCCCGCCTCAGCCTCCCAAAGTGCTGGGATTACAGGCGTGAGCCACTGCGCCCGGCCATTTGATAGAAGTTTTAACAAATACACAGTTAGTTTAAAAGTTTGCAGAAAAAATAAAATTTAAAAACCCAAACAAAGTCTGGATTAAATATGAAACACACAGTATGCCACTCTTTGAATAATTGACTTTTCCTGTACTAGACATTTTGATTCTTTACTTCAAGCAGCTGGTACTGATAGGGAATTGCTTGTTGGAAATATTTAGGACCCTATCCAAAGCTTCTAAGATCATGGTTTAAAGCAGTAAGAGCTATTATACCTAGACCAATGGCTCTTCTAACCACTGCTAAGCCCTTTTTTCAGGTATTTCTAATTTGTAGGAATTTCCAGGTAGCTAGAAGGCCCCACTACTATTGCTCTGCACAGCCTCCATCATCTCTTCCCCAATGTACGAATCTAGTGACTTAAAATACCAACACTGTAATCACTACTTGCAAAACAAGACAAGCCCCCAAAAAGCAAGCAAATGAGAATGGTAATTTTAAAATTACAAGCAAGGAAAAGTAGGTCATTTTCTGTTAACAGTTGGGAAGCCTTGCATTAAAAGTTAAACTCTTGATTTAAAAATTAAAATTCAATTTCAACTATCTCGCTTAAATGAAATAAACTTTACATGTGTATGTTTAGCCTAGATGGAAATTTGGAGGAGTAAAATTACGCAACTAAATATTTAACAAACACTTTGGACATTTTATTCTTTATTTAAATATGAAGTCTTAGTGAATCTTTTTGGCTCTATCACATGGTGTTATATGCTATATAGTCATACTGGGCGCGTCTCATTTGCTGTAGTGGTAACGTTGTTCAACAGGCCTTGCTTGCTTAGCAGTGCTATTTACATTATCATTTCTTTCCCTATATTTAATATGTATAAAGTGAAAGCAAATATAACCTTGGAGTTGGAACAAAGATATTACTGTAACTCAAAACTTCTACTGTGTTAACTGTAGAAAAAAATTATGATCGTGGTCAATTAATTTGCAAGTATTTCAAAGACCCCATATATAAGAGCCTATGCTTTATTATTTTGTGAGCAGTTTGAAAATGTTTATTTATGAAAAGTATATTGATTTGTTGGTGTTACTTGTATTTGAAAACATTAAAGAATAGTATAGTTCATCACCAATTTCAAGGTGAATCTATTCTTAAAGAATTTCCAATACTAACAGTCAACTTGAGGAACTATATATTTTTAAAGATTTTTTGACCTTAGGGTCTCAAAGGAATAGTCATAGAAACCAGACAGTGAGACCTGAAAGGGGCTAAAGGAATACAGTTTTCTGGTTCTTGAACTTCAGGTGGTAGAGCACCTGCAAGCCACAGGCACAGAACTATGAAATATTGCTGCATCATATGACTAAGGAATACATTTTTACAAGTAGATAATAGAACCATATTAAATATATATATTATATGTAATAAATGACATCTGTAGGTACACACATCGACTTTGTAAAATTAAGCATAATCAGCTATTTCTGGGTTTTTTCTGTTAAAATTTGCTGGTTTCATATTTATACTTAAAAAATATTCTAGATGATAACAGGCCCACAAAGTTTACCAATTTGTGGGGTTATTAATAACATTAGCAGCAAATAAAAAACTCATTTATTCAATTAGTTATATATTCTGACTGGTATCAAACAATTAATTGGGTTTTCACAAAGAATATCAAATAGATTTTAATTAATGTATTGGTATGTTCGTCGAACATGTTAATTTCTCTTGCCCAGCAATTGACTTCTGAAGCAATTAATTATAAGAGATGAGAATTTCAGTGAGTATTTAAAATAAGTCTGTTATGCAAGTATATCTTCCTTTTTTGACAACTCAAGGCACTTTTAGATCATGAACTTCCCTTCTCAGATTTACCTTTTTTCATATTCTCTTGCATGATATCCTGGTAGCAAGAAATGCCTCATCTTCAAAAACAACCTCAAGCTCTTTAGAATGAGGAGCATCATTTCTGCTGGAAAATAACCTTAATTTCCTTTGCCCATTTGCTATCTCTCTGGAGAAGAGAGAGGGCACTGATCATCCAGCCTATTTTTCTCCTCTTTTATACTTTATAGTATTAATCAATCACCTTTTTTAAACACGAAATTCAGTCCAAAGTTACTAGCTTGCTTATAGCAGTATTGAACTTCCAAATGCCCTTATAATATCTCTTATTTACTTTCTGAAATCTCATTCCTTTTTACTGCTTTCTCAGGCATCTGCTTTAGCATTATATAATCCTATATATCACTGTTGTGTGTTGGTCTTCTTCTAGATTGCTATTTACCCTCCATGTGACATTTAATATTGATGAGACCTCCAGAAATATGGAGGTTACATATAAGATTCAGCTGCTGTGGCAAGCTGGAGTGCAAATCTTTAAAACGAAGACGTGCTCTATATTTAAGGTTTATAGTTCCTAATTTCTAATATATCTCAGTCAGAAACTTTTCATTGGTATGAGATTTGTAGTAGGAGAAAGGGTTGGGGGATGGAAGGAACCTGTTGTGTAATACCTTTTTATCATTCATGTTCTTTATTTACCAGTGTGTTGAGTATACATGTAGACAGTCACCGGGAACTTTATCTACATAGAAGACATGTAACCATATTTCTTTCCATATATGAAAAGAAACGGTAATGTAAATAGAACTGCTCACCGAGTAAGGCCTGTTGAACAAGGTTACTGCTACAGCGATTTCTGCGAAGCCTTCCCTAACCCTCCCAAGAGAGCCTGTAAATTATTCTGCGTACCCATTGCACCTTGTACATCTATCTTCTTATTCTCCTCTACATCTTCTCTACTACTTGAGGTGAAGAATGTAACTTACACATGTCAGTATCCCTAGGAACAGTGCCTATAGTGTAATAGGTGCTGGATAAATGCTTGCTGAATGATGAATAGGTGATTGCCCATTTCATATTTTGTCTCTCTCTCAGACTGTAGCCTTATTTCTTTGTCCCTCCAGTGCCTAACACAGTACCAGACATGTCATAGATCTTTAATACATGCTTGTTAAGTGACTGAAATAAATGAATACAGAGTATTTTTTAAAAGTAAAGAAGTTCAGTGAAATTCATAATAGGACGCCTCTGGCCACATGGGTGTTAAAATTTTCGAATATTCCCCCAGTTCTTTTCAATCTAACCTGTAACATTGAGCAGATATATTTTGTTTTTATTTCATTTGGGAAATGTCTATGATGATGCTTATTCAGATTGAGCTTTTTGAAAACCAAAACAATTGCCATAAATAGAAGGTATTGTTTAATTAATGAGGTGATTTGTATATGGGTAAGAACAGGGCTTACACTAAAGTTCCTCAAATAAAACATGATCACGAGCCTTCCCAGTTAAAAGCAAAAAATGACATAAGCAATTATGTGTGACATGTCTCTTAAACATTCTCATATCTGGGCTTACTCTTCAGAGCCTCATCTTTTAGCTCTTCTCTAGAGATCATTCCTGGGACAGAGAAGAGCTACTATAATGCAGTTTCATATTTCAAAAACAGGTTTGTCTGTGTTCACTAGATATAATGATTCCTAAAAGGTTCTTCCTGTGTGCTGACTAATGGATTAACAATACAGACGTTTATATACCCCAAATGAATGAAGAACAAGTTGACTTTTAAAACCAAAACGCCCTATACATTACATGAGCAATGAAACTGAAACTCTTTTCTGCTAGTTGAAATTATTTGGCATAAGTGACTGAAAGCCTTCCTCCCTTGGCAGCATATTGGAGTTGCATAGGAATAGTTAAATTTTGGTTCAAATGGGTAATTTTTGCATTTTAGTTCCAATCCCCAATGGGCTGCTGTAAGGACTCTTCACGTATCCTGTTAGCAATAGTACATAAAGGACATTGTTTTGCAACTCCACTGCTGAAGGAACATCACTATTATGCAAGGAGACAAAAACCCTGGCTGTTTCTCTACCACAGAGCAATACAGTAGATTCCTTTGTCTTAGAAAGAATGTTGTCCAGGTCTCACCAGCTGCCTAAAAGCACATACAGGAGTTTGGAAGATTGAACTACACCTTCTATACAGGTTAAATTTCACAGCTCTGAAAATGTCCTTTTAGGCCAAATCAGGAATAATGCTTGATTTGCAGCACTTGTTGCATGCCTTTGAAAATATACAGTTGCTTCTTTCCCAAATTGTTTATTAGGGAACAAGGTTAAGTCCTGTCCGGCTCATGACATATCAGTGGTATCATCATTTCATATAAGAAACAGCTCACTGAGAGACTCACACTTCTTGGCTATTTGAAACAAAAGCCTCCTGTCTTAATGTTTGGGAGAAGCTTAACGTGCCAGGAAGAAATCACAGTAAATGTCAAGTATCCTAGGCTTTGATCCAGCCATGCAGAAGTTACTGGTTTCATTCACACAGGTTTTTAGAAAAATTTAAAATAGCATGTAAAAATTGGGGAATTTTGCGTGAAAATCCAGATTTCTTGCTTCTTTTAAACATGTGGTAGGCTGGGACTACAGGTCTACAAGGCAGCCTGGCACTGAATCCCAGCAGTGCTGCTTCCATTAGATCAGGTTTATGATCCCAGGTCACTGGGGTCTCCAGTTCTTCCTCTTGACTCCCTTATACTGAGGCCAGTGTCTGTTGCTCTGTATTGCCACCATTACACTAGTTTTTATTTTTATAGAAGAGAAACATTTCTTTTTCTTTCTTTCTCACAGGCGAAAAAACAAAGAAGGCCTTTTCCCTGACCTTCTAGATGCTTCAGTTAATTTCATTACCTGCCTGGCTCCCTCTGAGTTTGGGACTCTGGTTGGGCCAATATGTAGTGTGTGGTATGGGAATTACAATGTAAATTGAGATCCCAAGTGTTGGTGAAGTTTAAAATTTTTCCAAAATATTTTGAAAGGCAGAAACCATATTAAACATAGGTGTTTAAAATTATGCCCAAACCAGAACTTATTATTACTAATGACTAACAATTTCATTAGTCATTAGTGAGGTTCAGTGTCATACCATGAGAGTCCCACCATGTGGTTCTGACAACCTACAAGGGAAATGATGATGATAAAGATCCCTAATATTTAGTAATCACTCACTATGTGCCACTGCACTAAACAATTTATGAATGCTATTTCATTTAGTTCTCAACAACCAAATGAGTTATATCTCCATTTTTCAGTAAGCAACTTATGTAAAACCGCATAGTCTTGCCTGTGAATGAGGGAGCCTAGATTTGAAGGTAAACAACTCTAGCGCATGATGTTCTATTGTTGTCTTCTAGGTACAATTGTTCTTGTCAATCAGGTGGGGGAACGTCACTTAAGATGAGTTCAGGTCATGCATCACGATTATTACACACAGGTATTAAGTGGTTTAGGTAGAATTAAAACACAGGTCTAGAGCTTCAGAGCTCCACCCTTTATACCAAATTGCTTTTCTAGATTTTCAGAAGATTATCTAAAATTAATTTTTACTAAGAAATATGACATTTTTTAAATGGAGAACTTAAAAAATTGCTCAAAAAAAAAAATATGATGCCTTAGGGTCGATGGGTACCAGTTCGGTTCCAAATATGTATAGATACTGAACCAGCCTGACAAGATAGGGAGGACATGCACTCTGAACATTCCACTTCCGGGTATGTTGGGTGGAGATGTATATTTGCAGTTTAGCTTCTTAGGCTACTCTGCTGAATAATAATGTTGGCTGTACCTATTGAAATGTAGAAATGTTTTGTAATATTATGTTTCTATTGTGATGAGGTATGGTAAAACAAATGGGTAATTTGTTATGTGGTAGTCTCAGAAATAAGATATGCAAGCTCAGGGCTGGGCGCGGTGGATCACGCCTGTAATCCCAGCACTTTGGGAGGCCGAGGCAGGTGAATCACGAGGTCAGGAGATCGAGACCATCTTGTCTAACACAGTGACACCCCGTCTCTACTAAAAATACAAAAAAGTAGCCGGGCATAGTGGTGCATGCCTGTAGTCCCAGCTACTTGGGAGACTGAGGCAGGAGAATTGCTTGAACCAGGGAGTCAGAGGTTGCAGTGAGCCAAGATTGCACCACTGCACTCTAGCCTGGTGACAGAGCGAGACTGTCTAAAAAAAAAAAAAGCAACCTTAGTAATTATGAATGTTGTATAAATTGCTACTATTTATTTACTTGCTACATCCCTGCCATTCACAGGGACTGTATAAGATGTTTTCCATAAATTATCACTAGTTCTTATAATCACCCAGCCTGATATAATCCCCATTTTCAGAACAGCAAACTAAAGCTCAAGGAAGGGATGTGACTTGCCCAAGAACACACATCTGTGAAGTCATGGAAGAAGGATTCGCACTCTGGTGTCAAAAGGCCACACTCTTTCCATTATACCATGCTGTCCTTGTCCTATGTGCAAAATTATCAAATTTATTCACTTACTATCTATTCATTTTATTTCTGTAAAATGGCCAATATCTACTCTTGGGATTCTTGTGAGAATTAAATGTGATAAATCACATAATGCACATAAAGCATGATTTAGAGTATCTGGTGGAGGGAATTTCTAAGTGGCAAAGTGTTCAAGGGGAAGCAGAGCATAAAAGTTTGGAAAATTTGCAGCCTGATGATGTAATAGAAAAGAAAATCTCATTTTCTGAGGAGAAATTCAAGCTTGCTGCAGAGATGTGCATAAGTAAGGAGGAGTCTCATGTTAATCACCAAGACAATGGTGAAAATGTCTCCAGGGCATGTCAGACACCTTTGTGGCAGCCACTCCCATCGTAGGCCTGGAGGCCTAGGAGGGAAAAATGGTTTCCTGAGCCTGACCCAGGGCCCCCTGCTGTGTGCAGCCTAGGAACTTGGTGCCCTGCATCCCAGCTGCTCCAGTTAAAAGGGGCCAAGGAGGCTGGAAGGGAATCAAAGGGCCCAAGGTACAGATTGGGCCATGGCTTCAGAGGGTGCAAGCCCCAAGCCTTGGCAGCTTCCACATGGTGTTGAGCCTGCAGGTGTGCAGAAGTAAAGAATTGAGGTTTGGGAACCTCTGCCTAGGTTTCAGAGGATGTATGGAAACACCTGATGTCCAGGGAGAAGTTTGCTGCAGGGGCAGAGCCCTCATGGAGAACCTCTGCTATGGCAGTGCAGAAGGGAAATGTGGGGCTGGAGCTCCCACACAGAGTCCCCCCTAGGGCACTGTCTAGTGGAGCTTTGAGAACAGGGCCATCATTCTCCACACCCCAGAATGATAGATCCATCAACAGCCTGCACTGTGTGCCTGGAAAAGACGCAGACACTCAATGCCAGGTGTGAAGGCAGCCAGAAATGGGGCTATACCCTGTAAAGCTCCAGGGGCGGAGCTTCCCAAGGCTGTGGTAGACCACCTTTTGCATCAGCATAACTTGATGTGAGACATGGAGTCAAAAAAGGTCGTTTTGGAACTTTAAGGTTTAATGACTGCACTATTGTATTTTGGACTTGCATGGGGCCTGTAGCCCCTTTGTTTTGGCTAATTTCTCCCATTTGGAACAGGTGTATTTACCCAATACTTCTACACCCATTGAACTTGCTTTTGATTTTAGAGGCTCATAGGCAGAAGGGACTTGCCTTGTCTCAGATGAGACTTTGGACTTGGACTTTTAAGTTAATGCTGGAATGAATTAAGACTTTGGGGTCTGTTGGAAGGGCATGGTTGTGTTTTGAAATGTGAGGACATGAAATTTGGGAGGGGCCGGGGTGGAATGATATGGTTTGCCTGTGTCCCCACCCAAATCTCATCTTGAATTCTAGTCCCCACAATCCCCATGTGTCATGAGGGACCAGGTTGAGATAACTGAATCATGGGGATGGTTTCCCCCATCCTATTCTCATGATAGTGAGTTAGTTCTCACAAGATCTGATGGTTTTATAAAGTGCTTCCCCCTTTGCTAGGCTCTCATTCTTCTCCTTTGGGCTGCCATGTGAAGAAGGACGTGTTTGTTTCCCCTTCCACCATGATTGTAAGTTTCCTGAGGCCTCCCCAGCCCTGCAGAACTGCTAGTCAATTAAACCTCTTTCCTGTATAAATTACCCAATCTCAAGTATGTCCTTATAGCAGCAGGGGAATTGATTAATACATTCTCCTTGTAGTGATTTTTCACCTCCCTGTTTAGCTGTATTCCTAAGTATTTTATTCTTTTCTTTGGTAAGCCTCTGTTGAGTGTGATGTTGTAAAAAGGACTTTAAGCCATTTGACTTACAAAATTATTTCAGTTCTTTCCTAAAAGACAGATTAAACAAATTTTCCTCTATAAAAAAGTTTGTATATAACAAGGAAAAAATGAAAAAAAGAGAAAAAATGTAAGTGCTGTTCATCAAGAACTTAAATTGTGGTGTTATACCTGGAGAGGGAGTTGGAGCAGAGCTTGAGGATCCCCAAACCTCAGGAAGGGGTGAGGAAGGACTGTCACCACTTATAAGAAAAATAAAGATGTCCCATACCTAGAGGCAAGCCTTTCTTTGGTAACCGTAATAATCCTCTGCTTGTGTACCTGCCCCACCTTTTTCTTACACAGAGCTATGGGCAACCTTCCCTTTAGGAGAGAGGCCTTGTGGGGAAACACTCTCACATAACGACAAGATGCACAGCCACTTAAATGAACTCTTCCAGTCTGTCATAATATTTATAAATATGAACCTATAATAGATCAGAAGAATTTTGAGGAAAGGTAATTGCATGAAAGAGAAGAATCAAGATAAGCAACACAAACAATGGAACCCAGGAGAACAGAGGTAATGTCAGAAATAAAATATGTTACAAATAAAACTAGTGTTAGTATCTTCAGGGAGATTAAAGAGGCAATTACATCTATAAAACAAGAATAGGCTGCCATTAAAAAATGAGCAACTAAAGAACAAGTTTTTAGAAGTTAGAAACATAATTTTTTTTAAAAAAGGTAAAAAAGTAGAATGAATATTGCTGAAGACTAAATTAGTGATCTGAAAATAAAATCAAGGAATTCTCCCAGAACATAGATCAAAAAGACAAGGAGGGCTGGGTGTGGTGGCTCACACCTGCAATCTCAACACTTTGGGAGGCCAAGGGGAGTAGGACTGCTTGAGGCCAGGAATTTGAGACCAACTTGGGCAGTATAGCAAGACCCTGTCTCTACAAAAAAATTAAAAAAATAGCTGGGTATGGTGACATGTGCCTGTAGTTGCAGTTACTCTGGAAGGATTGCTTGAGCCAGGAATTCAAGGCTGCAGTGAGCTGTGATTGTACCACTGCATCCAGCCCGAGTGACAGAGTGACTCCATGTGTCAAAACAAAAAATATATAGGATAGAGCCAAAGAACACAATGTTCGTCTTATATTATGGCATTTCAAAAGAGAGAAAACAATGTTTTCAGGGTGTGTGTGTAATTGTATATATAATTAAATAAAAATAATAGAAATTTCAGAAGAGAGTAGACAGAAATACAGGGGAGAAAGGAGTGATAAAAAAATAATAGGATACAATTTTTTCAAGCTGAAGGAAGATTTGAGTCTTCAGATTGAAAATACTCACTGAATGCTCAGTTGGAAAAAGCAAAAAACAAAAGACACATACCTAGATGCATACTGGTTAAATTTTGTAACTCCAAAGTGTAAAAGAAAGTCTTTAACATTTTTGGAGAGGAAATAAGAAAAGAGATTATCTGCAAAGGGATGAGAATAATTTTATTATCAAGCTTTTAAAAAGTTAGCTATTCAAAGATAATCTTTTGAAATATTTTGAACCTAGCATTCTGTAAAAATCCAAACTGTCACTCAAGTTTGAGGCAAAATAAAGACATATTCAGACTTACAGGCATTCAAATAATTTATATCTATGTACCTTTTCTGGAAAGTGTAATACTGTAAGTTTTACTCCAGTAAAATAAAGAAGCAATCCAAGAAAGAGGACAATATAGAATACAAGAAGCAATAGTAAGAAATTTATAAATGATTGTTAAAATTGTGTCTATGAAGCTTAGGACAATTGTTAAGAAAGATTTCCTTAACATTGGAAAGTATAATAAAAAAAAAACTCTGTGAATCATCAGGGACTAATAAAATGGCAGATTCAGTCAAACCTTTCAGAGTTTGGAGTGGGAAGGGAATCTTATTTGGGAACAATAAATTAGAGATACTGAGTAATTTTCAACATAGAAGAAAACTTGTTTAATTATATGTGTCTTAAGGGTATCCATTAAGAGAATAAATTCAGTATATACAATTGTCCAACAATTAAAGGGAAAAAATGAACAAAGAAAATTTAATGAATCTATATAAAGACAAGAAAGCAGAAAGAAAACAAAAAGCATAACAAACAGAAAACACAAAAAAGATGACAATAAAGAGATGGTATTAGATAGCATACCAGTTACTAACTACAATAAATAAGACCGAGTGAAAATCTTACATTAAGTAACAGAGACTATCTAAATGGGTCAAAAACAATCATAAAAAGTAAACACTCATGTAGAGTAATATAGGTGTCTTTATATAAAATCGAATAAAAACAATTTTGAAATAGTGGTCTATGTAAAGATTTTTACAGACAAATTGTAATAAAAAACTGGCATATTAACTTAATAAAACAAAATGGAATTCAAGGCAAAAAAGAATGAATGGGATAGCGAGTAATACTTGATTACAATAAAAATCCACCAAGAAAGTATAATGGCTATGAGCCTTTGTGCACTGTAGAAAAAGCACTGGAATGAATCAATCAAATCTGTTGCAATTGCAAGTATAAGTGGGCCAAAACAGAAGAGAGAGTTCTCTCCAAAATCTCTGTTGTGATAACTTACCTGCTTTACACTGAAACCATAAAACCATTTGCGTTCTTTTGCCAATTCCATTTAGTTATCACTTATTTCCGTATTAACATTCTGCTGCTGCTCTTTTCGCGCTCTCTCCTGAAATGCATTATGAAAACATATATTTTAGGGCCTTTTTTGGTTGCCTTCCAAGGTGCCACAGTCAAGAGGGCTCTACTTGTTTCGTGGTTTCAGAGTGAGGCAAGTTAGGTTATCTTACTAAAACGTTAATGGGAAGATTATTTGGTTATCATTTCTCTGAAGGCCCTGCTCTTTTCTCTCACCATTGTGCCATCTGATCCTTGAATACAACTCTAGCAGTGCTGAATTCATGGATGCTCACAGTTAGATGTAACCTCAATAGCCATCTCAAAATAATTTCAGACCAAGACATACAGCTCAGCATTCTAAGTTCTTGTTCCAGCTGTCACTGTCTTCCTTTAAGCAAGTCACTTCACTTCTCTGGTCTCAATGAACTTGCCTTTAAGAAAATGGAGCTAGAATCAACTGTCATTGAGGTCTTTACATTCTCTAAAGGTTTGCTTTTCTATTGAGTGATTTTTACTCATATTTTTATCCTTTTTCTAAAATCTGACATTGACAAAACATTTCTATGGCATATGTTTTGGAATAGGAAAACTGACTTTCCATCTGCTTACACTTGCCAGATCTTTGGAAGAAAAGACTATTAAAATATTGGAGACGGTACTAGTTGGTGTAGGTAATTGAGAGGACAATGTGAGTCATTCATTTCTCAGGTTTATTTTGGTATATTCATTGGCCTTAGGTACAAGCAGGTCTAAGTCCATAGTGGTGCTGAGCAAACATCTCTTGAGTTAATGTCTCTTTCTCTTTCCTAATAAATGTAGCTTCTCTCTTATTTAGCTGCATTACAGGCACTAAAGAGGAAGAAGAGGTTCGAGAAACAGCTCACTCAGATTGATGGCACACTGTCTACCATTGAGTTCCAGAGAGAAGCCCTGGAGAACTCACACACCAACACTGAGGTGTTGAGGAACATGGGCTTTGCAGCAAAAGCGATGAAATCGGTTCATGAAAACATGTGAGTGACTCTGGTCTTCCCCTGAATCATAAATTCCCTCAGTGTTGGGAAGAACTTTTGGAACCATATGATGATTTTGGCAGGAATGGGTTTACTCATTTGAGGCTCTTTGACATGTTGAATAAAATACGTCTCAGAGAAAGATTAAAGGTTATAGCAACAACAACAAGAAAGACCATGAAGAAAGAAAGGGCATTCATTTTTGCCTGTAATGTTTCCCGGTTACTTTATGATTGCTGGAAACTGTACCTGTAAATATTTTAATTCTACAGTTTAAAAAAGACTTCAGTTTCAACCTGTGTGAGGGTGTTAGATCTATGGGATAGTGGCTGTCAAACTTTGGAGGGAATCAGAATCACGTGGAGAATAAATAAAGAGAACATAGATGCCCAGGCTCCTTGAACTTGCAAAGTGTTTGGGTCCATGTGATTCTGATGCTAACTAGTGTCTGAGAACCACTGACACAGAAGAACAGTCATGAGCATGGATTTCGGGGTCAAATTTTCTGGGCTATAATCCCAGGTCAACTGCTGACTATCCCTTGGGCAAATTACTATACCTTATTCAGTTTCCTTATATGTAAATTAGAGATGATAATAGTACTTACTTACCTCGTGGTTATTGTGGGATTCGATGAGATACTAGATATAATGCACTTAGTATAGTTCCTGGCACAAAGTGAGCACTCAATAATTAATATTCACAATTTGCTTTACATTCACACTGGGCAATATGTCTGGGACCTCATCCTTTCCTGATACTGGACATGATAGTGGAACCTGGGCCAAGGATGCACAAGAGCAATGAGTGTCTAAGAGATGTAGACACATTTCCGTACAGTGGGAAAAGGTGAAAAAGGTGGCAGTTGGGGGCAGTGAAGACAACCTTGCCAACATTTTCTATTCTGAATAATTCATTAACAATCAGCTTTCATTTTGACAGCTTCAGGGAGATATTAGATTCATTATCACAGTCAAAATTCTCTATTGCTTTTGGATACTAAAATGTATTACAAAATCAGCCTTTCTCTCCAGGCAGCTTGGCAGCATCATACCATTGTATTACATTTGAGAAAAATTTGTTCCCAGGCCCAAAGTTTAGCGATACATTTTTTCATACTCCTTTTAGAAATAAATATATTTGTTTTATATTTATTATAAATAGGATAATAAGGTTTAGAGATAAGGGATGGTCATAAGGAGGTAAAAGTATTCTTTTGGATTATTGCATGAAAATATGTCAAAATAGCTCCTATAGAGTCAGAGAAACTCACAAAAAAATTACTTCCACTAGGAATCAAACTTTTGATATTTAGACTACTTAATAATGAGGGACATTGTCAGTTCTCTTATATCCAATCTGTTTGGCCTAGTTTCAGAGTTGGAGGAATTATTCAGAGACAAGCTACTATAGAAACATTCCAGAACCTGGCATGTAGACACCGAGATGCTTAGGCGGGTGTTTAGCAGCCAGTGAAGCTCAGGTGTTAGAAAATGTCTTCAAAGCAGCTATCCATCCTGAGCCAGTGGCCACCTAGATTTATTTGCTGCAGTTGCTGATTCTTCTGAGGGCTGTATACGTTTAATCCTGCTCTCTTTAGTAACCTCTCAGGGCATCACCGCTATGGGAAAACCCTCAGGGAGCCAGGATCTCAGAGCTGCTAAGTGTTACAGAAAATAGATCTCTAGACCCAGCGTTTAGCTTCAACAAAGGGCTGCCGTCAGATGGGGGCTCCTGAGAGCTGCCAAAAGCTCATTTGGTTCCAGTGGTCCTGGTGGTCTGTGGCAGTGTTTCCTGCAGAATTGATACACAGCAGCATGTATTTAAATTTGTCATATGCCCTACCAGACAAAATTTCAAAATGGGTCTATAAATACTGATAGTTATAAAATACTTTTATTTTTAGTGAGTTCCAAATGTAATAGGTATTTACTTAATGTTTGTAATATATGGATTATTAAGTTTTAAAAATATAAGTTACCTTTAAAGTTTATAAATATCATCAGGAATATATATCCTACTCAAATAACTAAGAACTTATATTAAATGAACTTTTTAATATAGGATTATATCTAAACTCATAATTATAAGTTAAAGTTCTAAAATGTTCAACAAAATATGATTTCCCAGGGATCTGAACAAAATAGATGATTTGATGCAAGAGATCACAGAGCAACAGGATATCGCCCAAGAAATCTCAGAAGCATTTTCTCAACGGGTTGGATTTGGTGATGACTTTGATGAGGTACGTAAGCCAATATGAAGAATGCAGGATTGTGGCTGCTATAAAGAGTAGGTTCCCGTCGTATACAGTAGGCAGCTTCCTTTACTACTGAAAGAACAAGTGATATTTCTCAGAAAGATACTTCTCTTAAGAGAAAAATAAAGTGTTAGTAGCTCTGATTTAAAGGAAAGATTAATATAGTTTGGCAAACAGCCACCTAGTTAAGTTTTCAGCTATTAAGGAAAGAACAGCATGTGATTATGTAAAGTTAGTGACTTTTAATGGTTGAAGCCTAAACAGCCCCATTACAAGGAACTGAGTGCTCGCACATCTGGGTAAAACAAAGTAGACTTTGTCATTCTGCATGAAACAGATGTATCATGCTCTGTAGCTGTTAAATTAGAGGTTAGGCTGCCTCTGTTTATTACTCAGACTATGAAATCAAATAAATGTGGAGTGGCATTATTAACACACACATTCCATTTAGATTAATCAGTCCAATAATACAGACAGACTATAATTATAATGATGATGTCTGCACTGTGAATTTCAATTGTTCTGCTCAAAGCACACACAAGTGGGACTACTACAGATTTAGGAATATTTCCAAAGCTTGGATTAGCATGGCAAAGAATCCAACTTCCTGCATCTATGTGGGATTAAAAATAGTACATTTAGCAAGTAAGACCTGGTTCCATGGAATCCCCAAAAATGAGAATGGGGTATCAACACCTTTTAAAAATGGTGTAGACAAGGGGTCAGCAAAAATTTGGCTTGCAGGCTAGATTCTTCCCATGACCTGTTTTTGTACATCCCATAAGCTCAGGATGGGTTTCACGATTTTAAAGTGTTGTAGAAAACGATGACAACAAAGGAGACCATGGGGTAGAAGAAAACATGCAGCCTGCAAATCCTGCAGTATTATTATTTGGGCCTTTACAGAAAAAGTTTTTCAACTCCTGATGTAGACTAATAAGCATCTAATGAGTACATTATGATATGGTGGAAAGGACTCTGGGCTTGTGTGGACATCTGGGCTCTATCATTTGTTGAAAACTTTGTGTAAGTCCCTTTTACTTTTCTAACTCTTAGTTTTCTTATCTATGATAATGAAGATTATTGGATCACTGGATTATCTCCAAAACATCTTAAGTTCTAAAATTCTTTTCTCAATGGTCTTAGTGTTTGGTACCTAAAAGATGAAAATGGTGGAGGAGACAATTGCTCTGTTGTTAACATATTGCTAAAGAAAATATTAATATGTTTCTGCTGCTGTTGATAATGATGATGTATTACTGGCAATTCTGGGCATACATTCGGCATAGGATAGCTTGTTTTGCTGTTACTATGTTTATGGTATTTGTCCCTAATTGTTTTGTGAGCAGAAATAGGACACCAGGGTATTCATTCTGATGCCATTTTATTCATATAGCCTGTGGAGATCCATCAAGTACACCACTATATTGACTGTGCTATTTCATACGGCCCAATGCTATACACCTTCATATTTTCTTCTCTTTTTATGAGGCGAATTTAATAGAGGTCAGACAATCTTTAGTTTGCTGCAGTTCTGATACCCACTGACTTAATCAAATGTTGTGTTTGGCTTAAATATCTTCTCTCTTTCCCCACATTCCCCATTCCCCTTTACTCTTTCCCCACAATACTCTCACATTAATATTGGATAATTATTTGTTTATGTGCTTTCCTCCCACATTTGAGTGTAAGCTCCTTGAATATAGGGAGTGTTGATTCAACTTTGCATCCCAGCACTGGGTTCAAAACCTGTCCAGGAGTCAGTGCTCAATAAATTTGTTGAATAATGAATGAATGATTCTCTCATTTGTTATTCTTCCATGAAAGAAAAATCTACTTGGTTGAATATAAGGTGTCCCAAGTCATTTCTAATAGTGACGACCTCATAATTCTGTCAATGACAAGTTTAGTTGTGACTCCCAAATGCTCTCTGAGAGGGGTTAGACTCCGCTTGAGGACTTGTGGAGCCAGTGAGATCTGAACTATCTGAGTCATCTCAGAATTGGCATAAGGTGACTTACATCTTTAAGGTCTCAAACTAGCCTTGTCTCTCAAAAGTTCTTGGAATAGAGAATAGTTTAAGATTAAATCAGACTCTCTCAGACTATTGCTAAAAGAAAGAAATATGGTATACCTATCTTGAATTGAACTTTTCTTAACCCAAATGCACAACATAATTTATATTGGCTTTGGTGATTTGATAAAAGAACCATAGTATCTTTGATTCTTTTTACTCTGTGCGTTATGGTTTTGCTATACCTGTTGTTTTATTTTCTATAGCATTCGCCCGAAGAAAAGCATTTATTTCCACCAATTAACATTTTGTGGATTCTAAACAGTAGAAAAGAACACATTGGAAAGATGACAGGCAAGGTGTAAATTTCCCAGAAACTGTGGGGAGGTTATATATTCAGCTAGCACAAATTACTTGAATGGCTGTTTACTGAAGTATTAGAAGATTAACTACAACAAATTTGCACAACCCAGAATATTCATTTTTTAATCATTGCTCAGTGTTGCAAAAAAGACTTAGTTTTAAAATAAATATTCCATTTCACTGGGTTCTCACATATCAATTGGGTAGCAGATGTTCTTGTTATTGTGTTTGAGGAAACCCACGTCTTGAAACGTTAACTTCGTAATTCTTCCTTTCTCCTGTGTTCAGGATGAGTTGATGGCAGAACTTGAAGAATTGGAACAGGAGGAATTAAATAAGAAGATGACAAATATCCGCCTTCCAAATGTGCCTTCCTCTTCTCTCCCAGCACAGCCAGATAGAAAACCAGGCATGTCCTCCACTGCACGTCGATCCCGAGCAGGTCTGTTACCCAACTCAACTACATGTGGTCAGATAGTTGCCTAAAATGATAGCCAGGCCCATTCTTTTTAGCACATGTTTTTGATTTCATATTGAACACATTTTTATATGTAATTCATACTGTTTTCTATGCTGAAAGTGTGAATCTCACCAATTACTAATTTTTATCTATTTTATGTTCCAGCATCTTCCCGGAGGGCAGAAGAAGAGGATGATGATATCAAACAATTGGCAGCTTGGGCTACCTAAACTAAAATGCATTTTTTGATACATAAATTAATGAGCTGTAGATAAAAATACAAAAAATGTTTTTGCCAAGTTCAGAAGTTAACAAAGACTGTGTTTTATAATTATACTGAATGAATAATTGTGTTTTAAGCCTCCTAAGTAAAAGTAAAAAATGCGTCATTTGTATACATATACTCAGTGATGGAGGCCGGGCACGGTGTCTCACGCCTGTAATCCCAGCACTTTGGGAGGCTGAGGCAGGTGGATTACTTGAGTCCAGGAGTTCGAGTCCAGCCTGACCAACATGAAGAAACCCCGTCTCTACTAAAAATACAACAATTAGCGGGACATGGTGGTGGGCACCTGTAATCTTAGCTACTTGGGAGGCTGAGGCAGGAGAATCGCTTGAGCCCAGGAGATGGAGGTTGCAGTGAGCTGAGATCATGCCACTGCACTCCAGACTGGGCAACAGAGGGAGATTCTGTCTCAAAAAAAAAAAAAAAAAAAAGATGCATTTAGCATAGCTGGGAAAAATAACGTTATTTCCTATGCAAATGATGTGTATCCATGTACCCATGGTAAATGTAAATATACTGTGTCTCTTTTGGGAGCAACTTCTAGTAGAGGAGTCTTTCATGAGTCTCTACATAAGTAGTTTCACTTGAGTTTTGCAGTTTGAAATCTTAAAGGAGCTTTAATTGACATTTATTATACCAATTAAGCTTGGAATGGGGCAATGGATGCATTTCCCAAAATGTCTGAAAGCACTAACAGCTTACATTGCTGAGTGAGAATCTCCTGGGTGTAATTTAGCCACTTAGGGATCTGCGTGAACACTCCCAGGCCGTTATGATGCTGTTATGGCTTCAGTGTATAAATGCATGAGTGTTGTTTCTGTTCTGTTTGATGCTCTCTTGTATATTTATTTACACTTTACAGAATATTCCTTGTAAATACATAAAAATATTGGCAATTAAAAGTGTATATTGAACAAAATGTTGGCCATTATTATTTTTAAGTGAAAATAAATTACAAAATTATGGATTACCCATAATAGATCATGGATCATCAAATGACAAATATCATTTAATAAGATATTTTAGTATTCTTGCCAACATTTTGCTTGCCAACATGGTGGAATGGAAAGAGCACTAGACCTGATGGTAGGAGTCCTGGGTTTCAGTCCCTGCTCTGACACTAATATGAGCCATAGACTCTCTGAGCCTTTGTTTCTTCACTGGCAAACCTAAGGATTGGACTGGATGATTTCTAATAATTCCATCCTGCCACAGACCTTTTGCACATTCTGTTCTCCTTGGCAGTCTTCCTACCCTGCACAGTGCAGGTACCAATCTTACTTATTCCTTAAATCTTAGTTAAAAATGTCCTTGTTTTGGGAAACTTTGCTTGATTGCCCAGACTAACTCAGATTTTCCCATAAATAATGGTTTGCTGTTGCAGTGCTCTGCCTTCTGTTATTTCTTACCATGGTTTATATTACATATTTTCTTGAATGATTCTTTAATTATTGTTGCTCTTCCCTGCTGAGCTGTGCTAACCATGGGGGCAGGGACTGCATTTCTTTTAGTTCAATAGTTGATTCCCAGCATTCTGCAGTTTCTCATCAGCAAGCAATCAGTCAATATTTATTAAATGAATGGCAATTAACTGTTTATATCTTTCAGGCCATGGTAGAATAACAGGATCTAGATTTACCTTATACTCTTAAACAACTGGAAAACTGGACAAAATACAGGAAACAAAATTTTTTCAGACATTGGACAACAGGCAGCACTGGACAATGTTTCCTGGGAAGAGAAACCAGTAATGTGAGCACTTCCATGGCCCCAGCCCCTGCCTACACAGGGAAAGGGAACCCAAGTAGAGCCTGGTGGTCTTGCTGAGTTGAGAAAATTTGTGGGGAAGAGTGCTAGAAAGGAAGTTTCTGCAGAGATTGAGATTGAGAGAGAGAAAGAGAGAGAGAAAGCCATAAGCCGGAGGGCATGAGCTATCTATGGTCTGAATGTTTGTGTACCCACCCCCTAAATTCATGCATTGAAATTCTCACCCCTAAAGTTTGATAGTATTAGGTGTGGGACATTTTGGGAGTTGATATTATGAATGATTAATGAGATTAGAGCTTTTATAAAATAGGCCCAAGGGAGTTCATTCATAACTTTCCTCCATGTGAGGACAGAGTAGGACACAATAAAGAAGGTGCCATCGATGAACCAGAGAGTGAGCCCTCACAAGACACCAAATTTGCTAATATCTTGATCTTGGACTTTCCAAACTCCAGAACCATGAGAAATAAATATCTGTTGTTAATAAGCTACCCAGTTGATGGTGTTTTGTTATGGCAATCCCAGCAGACTGAGAGAGAGAGAGAGAAGGAGACAAAGAGAGAGAGAGAGATAAAGAGGGCAAAGTGGTGGTGGGGGGATGGGGGAAGAGAGAGAGGGAGAGGCCAGAACTCTGGAACTGAGCAGAAGAGTACTTTCAAATCTTCCTCTGAGAACCAATCTGCATACATGTGTGAGGAAACTACTGACATCAAGAAGAACTGCTGGGAAGACAGGCGGATCAATCTCCAGAGCACACACAGGTCCGGGAATAGCTTATACACCCATTAGCCAGAGTGGAAAGACCTCCTAATACAGGAGGAATTAGGTTCAGTTCTCAGAAGAGTATTGCTTCAGTAGTGGGGCCATATTATCCCTAGACTAAAGAGCACACCCCACAAAGCCTGAAAGCAAACCTCAAAAGTATCAAATGATTCCAACTGACTAAATTGCATCCCAGAACAAAGCCCCTAAATACTTAAAGAAATATAAAAACTATCAATTAACAATAACACAATGAATAAAAGCTTGGCACCCAATAGCATAAAATTCACAAAGTCCAGCATTGACTTTGTTCAATGTTCAAGCATGCCAAGAAGCAGGAAAATACAATCCAGCACCAGGAGACAAACAGTAGGAACAGACTGTGAAATGACAAAAGGCAAGATTTTAAAACAGCTGTTATAAGTATACTCCATATGTTCATTAAGATAGCTGTAATGAATATACTCCATATGTCCAAGAAAGGAGAGGAAAGCCATGATCATGATGAAGAGAAACGTGGAAAACATTTTAAAACACCCAAATTGAAGCTCTGGAGATGAAGAATACATGATCTGAAGTGAAAAATGCAGAATATCATGGATGGCATTAACAGCAGATTGGACACTGCAGAAGAAAAGATGAGTGAACTTGAAGACATAGTAACAGAAACAATTCTAATTAAGATACAGAGAAAGAAAAACACTAAAAAAAAAAAAAAAAAAAAAAAGCAGAAAAGAACAGAGCAAGAGTGAGCTGTGGGACCATATCAATCAGCTTAACATGCAGGTAATTGGAGTTCTGAAATGGTGATGGTGGGCTGGGTGGATGAGGGGCGATTTGGCAGAGGAAACAATAGAAAAAAACCTTTGAAGAAATAATGGCCAAAAAAATTCCAAATATGTTCAAAGTTATAAACCCACAGTCCAATGAAATTCAACATACCTCAAGCAGAAGTCCCTGTATCCTTCAATAACAAAAGTAATTGTGGAATGTTAAAATGTCGAAATCTCATGATCGAAGTCTGGGACATGTCTGAATGTCTCTCCTTATTCTAGTTAAAATACACATGCCTACCCAGTTTAGCTAGACCCGTGAGATCCAAAGAGAATCCATTAACCACGTGAAATGAGCACTCAGTAAAGGCTAGTACAATTGAGAAACTGAATTTATAATTCCATTTAATTTTCATTAGTTTAAATGTAAAAACTGACACGATTCATTTATTTAAAAACTTTAAGTGTGTTCAGAACACCTTGGGTATCTTATTTTCTTTCTTTCTTTTCTTTTTTCTTTTTTTTTTTTTTAATTTTTAATATGAGGTTTCACTGTATTGCCCAGGCTGGACTCAAACTCCTGGGCTCAAGCAATCTTCCAGCCTCAACCTCCCAGGTAGCTGAGAATATAGGCACGTACCATTGAATCTACTTTTTTGTTTTGTTTTGTTTTGTTTGAGATGGAGTCTCGCTCTGTTACCAGGCTGGAGTGCAGTGGCCTGATCTTGGCTCACTGCAACCTTTGCCTTCTGGGTTCAAGAGATTCTCCTGCCTCAGCCTCCTGAGTAGCTGGGACTACAGGCGCATGCCACCACACCCAGCTAATTTTTGTATTTTTAGTTGAGATGGGGTTTTACCATGTTGGCCAGGATGGTCTCGATCTCTTGACTTTGTGATCTGCCCGACTTGGCCTCCCAAAGTCGTGAGATTACAGGCATGAGCCACTGCGCCCGGCTGAATCTACTTTGTTAACTGTAAAATTTATGAAGTCTTTATACAAACCAAATACTTCAAATGGAAATTTGCATCTCATTTAAAATGCTCTCTAAGTGTGAAATATGCATTGGATTTCAAAAACTTAATATATTAAAAAGAATATAAAATATCTCAAATAATTTTATATTGGTTACATGTTAAAATATTATTTTAGATGTTTTGGGTTAAAAAAATATATTGTTAAAATCTATTTCACCTGGTTTTTAAAACTTTAATGTGGCTCATGGGAAATTTAAAATTACATAAGTGGCTTACATTATTTTTCTATTGAGTATTCCTGGCCAAGACAAAATCCTGGATACTGGAGAGTATACAGATAATGTATGACTTGAAATACCAAGATGCTAAAATATTAAAAGGAAATGTTTATAAAACATGATACTTTACCATGAAATGAAATGAAAATACTTTGACATAAATCATAATGCTGCTCCTCTGTTGACAATAAGGAAGAATTGAAACATGAGAGAATAGTTGTAAAAGTAGATCATCTTTGGACTGAAAGTTATGAAAAAGAATAAAGATATTAATCAGACATCTAAGAGTATTTTTGGTAAAGCATCCTTAGAATGGGTAGACTTGTTTGGAAGTTATAAATTCTGGTATGTTTGCTAACAACTGGTCCTACTTCTTACAGGGGCACCTCAGTGGTAGACCTCAGTTTGGGCAGTGCTGGATAACTAGTCTGTTGGTATTCTGCCTTTTTAAATAAAATGTTTTCTGATAAATAAGGTTTTTTGTTTTTTCCTTTTTGGTTGTTGAAGTGCATTCAATATAACTTAAGAGAAAAATTTGTATTTATTGGAAGGAATTTGGATATTCCAGAAATGAAAACAATGTTTAAAATGCAAATCTGAGGAGGGTCACAAACCAGGGAGGCTCTGGAGGTCAGGGTATCTCTGGAGTTACTCCTTCTGAGTATTCAGCTGTAGGGAAAGTAAGCTATCACCATTGTGAGTAAGCTGTTCTACTCAAGAGTCAAATTCTAGATGCAGAACATTTGGTTGGCCAAGCTTGGTTTATGTAACGGCCTCTGAAGTCAGTCATCTGAACCCTTATAAACTGAGAAGCAGGAAGGAGGGTGACTGAAATATAGTGAAGATGATCCACCTGAAGAAAGGGGAATGGATGTTGGCCACCTAAAACCTAAAAACACCACTTACAACAATAAGTGTCCGTGCAATAACGGAGAATAATTACATCTGAATTGCAGTATTTCCTCATTCTTGGCAAACATAGAATCTGAGCAAAGACTTCTTTAGCAGAAACTGGGGTAGCAGATAATTTATACACTGCAATTGTATGTGTCTTACTAAAACAAGATGGACAATGTATTAAAGTTAGCAAGCCTAGCAAAAAGAAAGAAGAAAAAAGGGAAAAACCCAAAGAAGCTAGGACTAATAAAGATATCTTAGTACCATTACATGACGTCCTTAGAGAATAAATTGATAAAGTGTTAGCCAATTTCTAGTTCATCTCTCCACTTCCTTTCCCCCATCTCCTGAATTTAAGATGGACATTAATGTTTCCATTGGAGAAAGTGTTTGTTAAAATAGCTAAAATCCTCTTCTAACTTCAAATTCACTTTGTATCTTTTGTTTGTTTGTTTACCAGAAGTTTTATTGCACTATATACAGGATATTTGAGCTATTTTTTTCAGAAGAAAAACGCTCAGTATACATAAAAGGAGTATAGACGGCAAAGCAATAGAGTTGTTATTTAGAAGAGAGATGTACAAACTATAAGCAAGTAGGCAATGCTTCTGATTACGAACTATTCTTCTGAACATGTCTAGTACTCACAGTCTATTGGAGGCAATATCTACCTTATTTAATTATGATATCAGAAGAATTAAGTGTTGCCTTTCAAAAGTCAGAAAACACTCCAGTTTAGGCTTCTCTGTGGTGCACTGAAAGAGTGACATGTATGTGATTGATTATTTTCATTATATAAATACACACATATACACACATGCATAAATATGTATGTATGTAATCTATGCTTAGATGCAAATTTCATATACTCTGTATATATTGATACAATATGTGTGTGTCCTGTGCTCTTTTGATAGTCTGCTGCTCTTTGTCTTCAATTGTTTTCTTGTACTTCCTTACTCCAACACTTGCTCTTCTTTCATTTGCCTCATAAATACAAATCTTTCCCACATTTTCTATGATTTAGTTATTTGTGGTCTCTCCCTTCTATAGTGTCTGCAGATCTTATTTTAAATTATAGCTTCAACTATCACTTCTATGGGAATGATTTAGAGTTCATACATAATTTCGTTCACTCAATCAATATTTATTAAATATCTATTATACCCTGAGATCCAAGCTAAGTATGAGGATTAAAGTTTAATAAAACATGGTCCCTGTCATCATGTATGTTTATAGCCATGACCTCTGTCTCAAGCTCCAGTCAATTAGAACTTAGAACTTAGAGGTATCTTCTAGTTTTCCCGCCATCTCTTCAATAGCAGTATCTTTGTCTTAAAATCTATTTTGTCTGATGTTAGTAGAGCTTCTCTAGTTCTCTATTGGTTACAGTTTGCATGGAAACTTTTTTCATATTTTTACTCTTAACATATATCTGTGCTTTAATCTTAAGTATCTTGTACACATCTTGTAACATATCATGGTTTTTTAATCTATTCATCAATTTCTTTTTCATTTCTTTCTTTTCTTTTTTTCTCTTTTTTTTTTTTTTGTGAGATGCAGTTTCACTCTTTTTGCCCAGGCTGGAGTGCAGTGGCGCAACCTTGGCTCACTGCAACCTCTGCCTCCCGGGTTCAAGTGATTACCCTGCCTCAGCCTCCCGAGTAGCTGGGATTACAGGCGCCTGCCACCATGCCTGGCTAATTTTTGTATTTTTAGTAGAAATGGGGTTTCACCATGTTGGCCAGGCTGATCTCGAACTGCTGACCTCAGGTGATGCACCGGCCTTAGCCATCCAAAGTCCTGGGATTGCGGTGTAAGCCACCTTGCCTGGCCAATTTCTACCTTTTAATTAGGGAGTTTAATGCACTGATATTTAATGAAAGTACTATATCTGCTATTTTCCTTTTTGTTTTCTGTATGCTTACTGTGGTTTGAATGTTTGAGTTCCTCCAAAATTCATGTTGAAATTTAATCCCCATTGTGGTATGATTAAGATGTATGGTATTTTGGAAAGTGATTAAGTTGTGAGGGCTCTGCCCTTGTGAATGAGATTAATATCCTTATAGAAGAGGCTTCAACGAGCTGCCTGGCTCTTCAACTCTTCTGCCATGTGAGGACACAGCATTTGTCCCAGTTTCCTCTTTTGTTCTTCTGCCATGTGAGGACACTGTGAGCTGATGCCCTCCCCAGACACTGAATCTGCTGATGCCACGATCTTGGACTTCCCAGCCCTCAGAATTGTGAGAAATGAATTTCTATTGTTTATAAATTATCCAGTCTGAGTTTTTTTGTTATAGCAGCAGAAATGGACTAGAGTGATATGTCTGTTTTGTTCATTAATTCCTCCATTTGTTCCTTCTTTTGTGTTAAATATATTCTGAAATTACATTTTAATTTTTATTTAATTTAGCTGACCACTAATGGAACAGAGACTTCAAGGGGTACATACAGTGAAGAGTAAAGACTTACAAAATTAGTTTAGAAAAGTAATTAAATAAACAACTACAACAAGAAGCAACAACAAACACTATGGAATGGGTTATAATATTCAAATATATATTATTCCTAATATTGCTTTCAGCAAAAAAAATATGAGACACAGAAAGAAACCCAAGAAAATATGGCTCGGGCACAGAAAATATATTCCACAGGAAAAAGTATTATTTAATTTTTTTCCTTACTACATATTTTTGGGTTATTTTCTTAGTGGTTCCCTTGAAGATTACAATTAACACCTTAATTTGTAAAACACTAGTTTAGATTAATAAAAATAATTTCAATAGTATACAAAAACTTTATTCCTATAGAACTCCATTCTTTCCCTCTTTTATGCTGTATAAATTACAGATTTATACATTATGTGCCCATCAACTAAGATTTATAATTACTGCATTATGCACTTGTTTTTTCAATAAAATTTTAAAAGGAATTATAAACAAAAAATGCATTAATACTGTCTTTTATAGTTATTTATGTAGTTACCTTTGCCAGTGTTCTTTATTACTTTGTATGGATTCAAATTACTGTCTAGTGTCCATTTATTTCAGGGTGAAGAACTCCCTTTAACATTTCCTGTAGGGAAAGTCTGCCAGCAATAAACTCCCTCAGCTTTTGTTTATTTGGGAATGCCGTAATTTCTCCTTCATTTTTTTGAAGAACAGTTTTGCTGTTTTGGTTGATGAGTTTCTGATGAGTAATCTGTTCATCTTTAAGTATCTCTTGTACATGATGAATCTTTTTTCTCTTGCTGCTTTCAAGATTCTCTTTGTCATTGGCTTTTCACTGTTTGATTACAATGTATCTGAGTCTCTTTGAGTTCATCTTATTTACAGTTTGTTGAACATGTGAGATATTTATTTTCATGTCTTTAATTTGGAAGGAATGTGAACATTATTTCTTCTTTCTGTTCCTTTCTCCCCTCTTTTTGGGGTTCTCATTATGTATACATTGGTAAGCTTGATGGTGTCACATGGGGCTCTTAGGCTCTGTTCACTTTTTCTTCATTTTCCTTCTTTATGCTCCTTACACTGGAAAATCTTAATTGTCCTGTCTTCAAATTCACCGATTCTTTCTCCGCCGGCTCAAATTTTCCGTTGAATCCCTCTGCAAATTTTTCATTTCACTTATTATATTTTTCAACTTTGGAATTTCTATTTAGTGCTTTTCAAAGAATTTCTTTCTCTTCATTGGAATTTTCTGCTAGGTAAGAAGTTTTTCTCACACTTTCCTTTAGTTCTTTAGAAATTGTTTTAGCTCTGAATATATTTGAAATCAATTAATTAAAATCTTTGTCTAATATGTCCAACATCTGGTCTTCCTCAGGAGCAGTTTCTATTGATTGCTTTTTTTGATATGTATGAACCATATCCTTTCTTATTTCTTGGTGTGGCTCATACTTTTTGTTGAAAAGAGAATATTTTGAATATTATGTATTTGAATTTTATAACCTATTTCTTAGTGCTTGTTTTTGTTGCTTCTTTTGTGGTTGTTCATTCAGCAAATTTTCTGAACTAATTTATGATATCTGTATTCTTTGTTCTATATTCCCTAGAAGTCTCTGTTCCATTAGTGATCAGCTAATAATTAGACAAAGATTTTCTTAAATACCTGGAACTAAAATATATTGAATAATACAAAATCTGTATAAAGTGGTAACACTCTCTGCACCTTTTATCAGTTCCCAATGAGAATCTAAACGATTCCTTAACATTTCAGAGAGACTCTTGTTGCCTTGAATGTGACATACAAAGTCTGCACTACATGGGAAATAAAGCTTATATTTGATTTATGCTTTCAGCTGTTCATGTATCCATCAACAAATACTACTTGATGACAGGTGTTGTGAATTTACACAAGACACGGATCCTACTCTTAGACAGATCACAATCTAGTTGTGTGACCCTGGGAAGGTTCCTTAATCTTGCTGAGACTTCAATCCTTCCATGACATAGTAGGAAAATTGTTGTCAATCTCATTAGATTGTTATGAGAATTAAATGGAAATATGTATGTAAAGATAGTGCAGTATCCAATATCAAGTTAATGCTTAATAAATGTTTTCTCCCTGCACTTGTCTATGCTCAGTGCAACAGAAGCACTTTAAGTAGCAACTATCATCATCTGTCATGTGTTATTTATATGCCAACTGAGTGCAAGGGGTCTCATTCAATATTTTATTCAGTTTATTTAAAAATAACGATGAAGTAGGTGTTAATATAATAGTTATTAATTGATTAACATAAGTAGTCATTAAAAGAACGAGTGAAAGTGGCTCAAAGACATTAAACAACTTCCTGAGGCCATGCAATTGATACATTAAGATTAAGAGTTTGAATTCAAGTCTCCTTGAGTCCACTATCTACATTCTTAACCTCTTCCCTACATTTTTGTTGGTACGAGTGCTTTCCTCACAAAATGACACAAACATAAAATTCTTAAGGAAATAATAGTTCCAGAGTGGTAGCTCCATAGAACCTATGGAAAGACCTTTTCTTGCCTTTCTTTGGTTGCAGAGGGCAACAGAAAGCCAGAAGGGTCAGCATGGCAGAGAGGTGGAATATGAAAAGAGTGAGTACCTCGTAGTGTCAGCTTAGATTCTGGTCTCTCTACTAACATTTCTCCTAGAAGTTTATTTTAATTTGGACAATGAAAAATTATATAGGTTTAACACTGTGCAATAAGCTTCTGGGACACTGAGCCAGACTGACAGGCTCTTGACATTTTAATTAACTAGTTAATTTTTCTGACAGACTTTTTCAAAGAACGTTCCTCAATTTTGCAAAGACAGAAAGCCAACGTCAAACTAAAAAATTATGCCAATAACAGTTCAAACACTGGTAAAGAATATTCCCTGTAGCACCTATTTGAAAAGGCAGCCCTTCTGTAGCTTAGTTCTTAATCAAAGTTGAGAGTTCAAGATCAGAAATATTTATGTATGTTTGTATGTATGTATGTACATACGTTTATATAATTTTTATTTACCTTCTGGGGTACATGTGAGGTTTGTTACACAGGTAAAGTCGTATCATGGGGGTTTGTTGTACAGATTATTTCATCACCCACATATTACACTCAGTATCCGATAGTTATCTTTTCTGATCCTTTCCCTCCTTCTGCCCTCTATCCTTAAGTAGACCCCAGTGTCTGTGGTTCCCCTCTATGTGCCCATAAGTTCTTATCATTTAGCTCTCACTTATAAGTGAGAGGACGCAGTATTTGGTTTTCTGTTCTTACATTAGTTTGCTAAGGATAATAGCCTCCAACTCCATCCATGTTTACACAAAAGACATGATCTCATTCTTTTTTATGGCTTCATAGTATAGCATGGTGTATATGTGCCACATTTTCTTTATCCAGTCTGTCATTGATGGGCATTTAAGTTGATTCCATGTCTTTGCTATTGTGAATAGTGCTGCGTTGAACATTTGCTTGCATGTGTCTATATGGTAGAACGATTTATATTCTTCTGAGTATATACCTAGTAATGGGATTGCTGGGTCAAATGGTAGTTCTGCTTTTAGTTCTTTAAGTTCTTTTAGGTCTTTACTACTTTCCACAATGGTTGAATTAATTTACGCTCCCACCAACAGTGTATAAGTGCTCCCTTTTCTTCAAAACCACACCAGCATTTTTTTTTTTTTGACTTTTTAGTAATAGCCATTCTGACTGGTGTAATATAGTATCTTACCATTGTTTTGATTGGCATTTCTCTAATTATTATTGATATTGGGCTTTTTTTTCATATGCTTGTTGGTCACACGCATGTCTTCTTTTTAAAAGTGTCTGTTCACGTCCTCTGATCAGTTTTAGTGGGGTTGTGTGTTTTTATCTTTTAAATTTGTGTAAGTTCCTTACAGATGCTGGATATTAGACCTTTGTCAGGTGTGTAGCTTGCAAATATTTTCTCCTATTCTATAGGCTGTCTGTTTACTCTGTTGATAGTTTCTTTTGCTATGCAGAATGTTGATGGTTTCTTTTGCTGTGCAGAAGCTCTTATGTTTATTTAGGTCTCCTTTGTCAATTTTTGCTGTTGTTGCAATTGCAAAAGCACTTGTTAACAAGCCTTATGTACTCTTCTCTCCATCTCAGACTCTGCTCCCCAGGGAATCCTGTGACACTCACACAGCTAGTAAAACATAGGTACTGAGCACAGACAAATATTTGAGCACACTGAAATACTGAGCACACTCAACAAATATTTGTCAAGTCACTGTTTCATCTGTTTTTTTGTTTAGTTGGTTGGTGCCATTTGTTTATGGTACTTGTCCTCAAGAACCTCACAATCTAATCTGTTGGCCATGAAGAGGCAGGAAAATTATATTCTAAAGTGCGTGGTTTTAAGATGAAGTCAATAAATCTAAGTTTAATTACTTCAAACAGGACACAAACATTCTCTAAGTTTAAGCTTTGTTTTATTTAACAACACTTTCAGAAACCCAAAATTTTAGCAATGATATTGTAAACAGAGTAAACAGACAGCCTACAAGATGGGAGAAAATTTTCACAAACTATGCATCTGACAAAGGTCTAATATCCAGCACCTATAAAGAACTTAAATGTACAAGAAACAAAAAAACAACTACATAAAAAAGTGGGAAAAGGACATGAACAGACACTTTTCAAAAGAAGACATATATGTGGCCAATAATCATATGAAAAAACAGTGTGACATCACTGATCATTAGAGAAATGCAAATCAAAACCACAATGAGATACTATCTTACACTAGTCAGAATGACTATTATTAAAAAGTCAAAAAATAGCAGATGCTGGTGAGGTTGTGGAGAAAAAAGAACGCTTATTCACTGTTGGTGGGAGTGTAAATTAGGTCAACCATTGTGGAAGAGAGTGTGGCAATTCCTCAAAGACCTAAAGACAGAAATACCATTTGACCCAGAAATCCCATTACTGGGTATATACCCAGAGGAATAAAAATCATTCTGTTATAAATATCCATACACGTGTGTGTTCATTGCAACACTATTCACAATAGCAAAGACATAGAATCAACCTAAATGCCCATCAATGATAGACATCATAAAGAAAATGTGGTATATATACCATGGAAAACTATGCAGACATAAAAATGAGTGAGATTATATCCTTTGCAGGCACATGGATGAAGCTGGAGGCCATTATCCTTAGCAAACTAACACAATAACAGAAAACTAAATACTGCATGTTCTCATTTATAAGTGTGAGCTAAATGATGAGAACACATGGGCACAAAGAGGGGAACAACACACAATGGGGCCTATTGAAGGGTGGAGGGTTGGAGGAGGGAGAGGATTAGGAAAAATAACTAATGGATACTAGGCTTAATACCTGGGTGATGATATAATCTGTATGACAAACCCCTATGACACAAGTTTACCCATGTAACAAACCTGCACATGTACCCTTGAACTTAAAATAAAAGCTAGTAATCCTAGCTACTTGGGAGTAGCTTAAAGAGTGCTTTTAGCATTGGTATCTTTTAAAGAAAGAGAAGAAACTGAGACTGGATAGAGGAAAAGTTGCATCTCAAAGGAGGCCTCTGAGCTGACTTCATGAGATGCTCTGAATTGACAACCCAGTTGAGGTAATCTCTCCTAGGGGTCAGTCATTGAACTTGCCTAGAGGGCATAGCCTTGGGTAAAGAGTACCATGGACAACAGTTCACACAGATGAGGCAGTAAGGCCTTTTTTCTTTCCTTCCCTCCCTCCCTCCCTCCCTCCCTCCCTCCCTCCCTCCCTCCCTCCCTCCCTCCCTCTCTCTCTCTCTCTCTTTCTTTCTTTCTTTCTTTCTTTCTTTCTTTCTTTCTTTCTTTCTTTCTTTCTTTCTTTCTTTCTTTCTTTCTTTCTTTCTCTCTCTCTCTCTTTCTTTTCTTGTCTTTTCTTTTCTTTTCTTTTTTTGTGAGATGAGGTCTTGCTCTTGTCGCCCAGGCTGGAGTGTTATGGCGTGATCTCAGGTCACTGCAACCTCCACCTCCCAGGGTTAAGCAATTTTTCTGCCTCAGCCTCCCGAGTAGCTAGGATTACAGGTGCCCACCAAACTCCCAGTTAATTTTGATATTTTTAGTAGAGATGGAGTTTCACCATGTTGGCCAGGCTGCCTCAAACTACTGACTTCAGGTGATCCATCCGCCTCGGACTCCCACACTGCTGGGATAATGGGCGTGAGCTACCATTGCCTGTCTGGTCTTTTCTTGAAGGAGGATTTGGAAGGTACATTACAGCTTCCACCATGGTGACCTCAGATAATTTAACTTTGTTGACGCTTTGTTGACTTTGTTGGCCCTCATTTTCTTCATTTATAAAACAAACGTTAAAAATATCTTCATAGGGTCGGTATGAAGATTAAATATAGCCATACATGTAACATCTTTGTAGTGCTTAGCAGAGGGTAATAAGTGTTCTCCATTATCATATTTTCTCAACTTCTCCAACAAATATAACAATCTCTCTGTAGGGCATTAGGTTTTCAGAAATGAACATCAACAGTTTCTGCCCTCAAGAAATCTAGTAGGGGAAGAGGCAGACACATAAAGACAATGGAATGCAATGTAATCTGTGTTCTAATGTTGCCCGCATGCCTTAAGCTGACCTCCTGGATGACCTGTTGCCTAAGCTGAGGACTGAAGGAACTAGCCTGAGGAAGTGGTGAGAAGTAGCTAAGGCAGGGAGGTGTGGAAAGGAATGTTGATGTCTAGGATGGCTGGAAGCTTGGGTGAACAATGGCGAGTGGGAAGAGATGAAGCTGGGAGGTTCTAGGAGCCAGACGATAAAGGTCTTGATATCCTCATGTAGAAGTTTGGATTGAGGTTGAAAGCACTGGGGAGTGAACGATGGATTTTTAGGTGGTGATCAATTTGCATCGTACAGAGCTCAATCTATCACCGAAAAACAGAATTTACTGGAAAGGGACAACAGGGAGAACCACTGAGAAACATGATGTAGAAATCATCATGGCAGAAGATGATGAAAGAGTGAATTGAGAGTGGCAATAGGATTTGGGGGAGGTCAACGCGGAGGGAGGAATTATAGTTATCCCCCAATTCCGGTTTGGGTGGTGCAGCAGATGGTGGTACCATTTTCTATGAGATAAAGGATTTTAGGAGGAGGAGCAGATGTACGTGGGAGGAAGAGGATCCGTTTGGTTTTCAACATTGAAGTGGAGATGTTTAATGCCAGTTTATTACTGTAGGGCTGGCACTCAGGGGATAATCTGTAGAACAGACAGGGTTTGGAGTCAGCAAATTACTTCTGTGTAGAGAAGAGGATAGAGTGGAGGGGGATGGCTAACATCCAGTTAGTGGAAATTGCAACCAAGGAAGAGAAGTTGGATAAGTAGTATAAAATCCAGCAAGTTTCTCAGTTTCTATGATGTGTTTTGACATTATAGAAAAATGTCCCGTTTTCAGCTAGTCAAGTAGCAGCTTTCTATATTTAAAATTCTTTGAGCAAAACCACTTCTTTCAATATACTCTTCCTCTAAAGAAAGGTACGGAGTAAATAAGAGAGCTTTTATTTTTCCAAAATAAGGTGACAAAAAGTTATTAAATATAACCCTTTCAGAAAACTAGTTGAAGTAAAAAAAATTGAGCTAAAGAATAAGGAAAATTTTCAGAAATTAAACAGAATGTGAGAGAATAGAAAAGGGTAATATAGGGAATAGTTCTGCTATAGAATTATTAAAATCTGTTTGAAACAAACATACCTCAATGGTGTGTAGCTGGATTCCTAGTGAAAAACAGACAAAACAATAGAAATGAATAAACTTAAAGTTTATTAAAATTCAACATTCTCAGTAATAACCTTTAATATTTCGAATATGAAAATTTCTAAGGAAAAGGTCAATTTCATGTTTCTGCCTTATGAAAATAAAGGGGGAAAATTTACCAAAATATTCTACAGTAAATGAAATACACTACTATTTAGGATGTTTGAGACCTAGATAAGATGAATATCCTGATGCAGCTAGGACGCCTTTTTAGATGAGCTAGTCACCTTGGGATATGGCTCATTTAGGTCAAGCAAGCGCATAAAACAGCAGCCCATCACCAGGACCTTGGGACTTTCTATTTATAACGTTCCCGACGTCTCCCTTCATAGTTTTTTCCTCTACAAAATGTTGTCACTGCTGCCTCTCATTGTTCCCACTAGGCGGCGCTCTAAACTCATCGTCAATGCGAGGACCAAGCGCCAGCTAAAACCGGCTGCAGGCATCTCCGTTGTGCAAAATTGGATTTATTCATCGAAACTTTAGAATGGAAAATAACTATTTCTAAACGAGGCAACAAGGCAAGCCATATGGTTTAACTGAGTCTGAGAGTATATGGTCTTTGGAATCCTGTTACTGGTCGTCTCCCTCTAGGGTGCATCATCTCAGACCAGGAAGGCAAAGCTGCAGGGGCCAATAACAGGGCTGCGGTGACACCTGGGGGTGGCCCGCTCCTCCTCAGTGCTGGTGCCTTGGGACTATAGAACATGGGAGATGCCTTGGTCGCCTGGGAAGTCTACTATTGCTTCTCAAACAGTTTATGAGACCCAAGGATCTTGCCCAGCCCTGCGCATGCGAATAGAGGTGACTTCTCTAACCAGCATCCTCAGAAAGAACGCTTTTCACCCCAGGAGAACAGAGGGGAGGCCAACTACGGGACTGTAAGTGGCTGTGGGGCTCACATCCCAGTTAATTCAGAGAACAGCTCCCCTCACTTCGGAGGTTGCAGGCACTGAATTAAGCTTTCTGCATTTTTCATTGCATTTCATCTTCACAGGAGTCTTTTAGCGTGTATTATCTCTACTTTTATAGATGAGGAAATGCAAGTTCAGAGAGCTTCCTTCTAGCTTGTGAGTTGCTAGGGTTTGGGTTATGTATGGTTTTTCTGTTGTTGCTATAACCAATTACCGCAGACATAGTGGCTTAAAAGGACACCAATACATTATCTGACATCTCTGTAGATCCGGGTTCCCTTGGCTAAAATCAAGGTGAGGTAGCATGCATTCCCTAGGGGAGGATCTGTTTCCTAGGGCAGTATCTGTTTCCTGGCCTTTTCCAGCTTGTAGAGGACATCCGCATTCCTTGGCTCATGGCTGCTTCCTCCCATATTCAAAGCCAGCAGCTCTCTGAATCCTCCTTCCATGGTCATATCGCTCCACAACCATAGCCAGGAAATGTTCTCTGCTTTTAAAGACCTATACAGTTTAATGGGGCCCACCCAGTTAATCCAGAATAATCTCTCAATCTCAAAGTCCTTAACTTTTATCAAATTGTCCAAGTTCCTTTTGGCAAGTAAGGCCACATATTTACAGGTTCTGGGGATAAGGATGTGAACATCTGTGGGCGGGGAGGAGACATTATTCTGTCTACCATAAGCAGGAACGGTTTTTTTTTTTCTTTTTTCTTTTTTTTTAAATTTTAGAACTTACTTCTTAAAGCATATAAGCATTAAAATCGAGTCATAGAAAGAAAACCGATAGGGTCAAATCTTTTATGCCAGCGATGAAGTGTGAACAAATAAACAGGAAAATTACAAGATCCTATAAGTAAAATACATGATACGACTTGAGTACAAATCACAAAAATTTGAAGCAAGAATAGGATAGCCAGGAAAAACTGAATTCATTTGTGATTTAACGCTCAGTCAAATGTGGAGGAATTGACTGTGAAGACAAAAACAATTATTCTCACAATTTAAATATATTTAAAGACGAGGTCCATGCAGAGAACAACACATACTGGTCTTCAATCTTTCTTTCTTTCTTCTTTCTCTCTCTCTTTCTCTCTCTTTCTCTTTCTTTCTTTCTTTCTTTCTTTCTTTCTTTCTTTCTTTCTTTCTTTCTTTCTTTCTTTCTTTCTTTCTTTCTTTTTCTTTTTTCTTCCTTCCTTCTTCCTTCCTTCCTTCTTGCTTTCTCTTTCTCCTTTCTTCCTTCCTTCCTGCTTGCTTTCTCACTCTCTCTCCTTCCTTCCTTCCTTCCTTCCTTCCTTCCTTCCTTCCTTCCTTCCTTCTGACTTTTATGTTCAGAGGGTACATGTGGAGGCTTATTTTATAGGTGAGTTGTATGTCTCAAGGATTTGGTGTACAGAGTATTTCATCACCCAGGTAATAAGCATAGTACTGACTGGTAGTTTCTTGATCCTCACCCTTCTTCCGCCCTCCACCTTAAAGTAAGCCCTGGTGTCTGTTGATCCTCCACTCCTTTTTTTTTTTTGTCCTTGTGTACTCAGTGTTTAGCTCCCATTTGGAATTGAGAACACAGGTACTTAGTTTTCTGTTCCAAGCAGTAAAGTTTAAACAGACAATTGTAGTTTATTTTCATGAGTTGTAGTCAGTTTATGAGAGTAAGATTCTGTTTAGTATTTTGATTTTATATAAATATGGAGATAAGATGTAAGACTTATTTCTCGTTAACGTGAAAGCTTCTAACCAATCTGTATAGTACCTTCCGAAAATCTAGCTAAATGTGATTATACAAGATTTATTTATTAAACTCCTACTGTCTCTCAGGTATATTAATTAGGTTGTGGTCATACAATGGTAAAAAGATAAGGTCTTATCCTTTAATGCAGTTGAAAAAAGGGAATTATATAAACAGATAAGTGTAATGAAGTAATATTGGTGCCACAAGAGAAACCTGCACTAAAGAAAGTTACATTGAAAGAGAGTTTAAGACTAACATTCTACAAGTTCTCACTCAACCATCTTCTCACTGTGCTTAGTCAACGTGTCACTTGTAGCCCCTGTGACAAGAAGGAATGAACCTTCCCTAGAATGTGTTATATCCACCTTAAACTATCATAACCTTTGATTACTATGTCTCTGTTCTAAATGTTGAATGTCCTGTCTGAATTTGGAAGGAATCTCCGCAGATTGATAAGAGGGTGGAAGGTTCATCTTCTGGTTTGTCTGCAGGAGGAAAACAATTCTTAGATGAAGATTCCTTCACTGAGATAAGTCATGATCCACCCATGGTGTGCCTCCTGCATTTGTGCCTGTTGGGTCTTTGTTCTTCAGCTGAGGCTGTGACGTGCTCATGGGGCAACCACTACATTGGCTCCTTAACCCTCTCCCAAGACCTGGCACAGAGAGGGTGAAGAGCTGGCTCACTCTCTGCTGCTAAACCTGAAGAGCAGGGGCCTCAATCCTTCTTCAGGAACCTGTCCTGGAAGTGAACGTTGAGTCTGGGGACAGAAGTGGGGAGTTGTGAAGAGAGAGACCTTTTTAAGAGTGGCTGTGAGGCCGGGCGCGGTGGCTCAAGCCTGTAATCCCAGCACTTTGGGAGGCCGAGACGGGCGGATCACGAGGTCAGGAGATCAAGACCATCCTGGCTAACACGGTGAAACCCCGTCTCTACTAAAAATACAAAAAACTAGCCGGGCGAGGTAGCGGGCGTCTGTAGTCCCAGCTACTCGGGAGGCTGAGGCAGGAGAATGGCGTAAACCTGGGAGGCGGAGCTTGCAGTGAGCTGAGATCCGGCCACTGCACTCCAGCCTGGGCGACAAAGCGAGACTCCGTCTCAAAAAAAAAAAAAAAAAAAAAAAAAAAAAAAAAAAAAGAGTGGCTGTGATGTCAGGGGAGGGTGATGGATATCGTCTTGCCCCACCTTTTTCCTATGTCTGGTGGAGTTTCCTAAGTAGCCATTTTATTCTGCTGACTCACCCTCTAACTCCTGGCCTTATTCCATCCTGGCTCAGGGTCCATGGTGTAGTCATAGCACCTAATGAGGTAGCGTTTGTTTTAGTGAGATCAGGATGACTCTTCATTCAAAAGCTTTTGGGCCAGTGCGTGCGTGAATGGCATTGGAATGGGCAGCAGTTTCACTGTAGGGAGGTGGGTATGATGCCTGCAGCTTCCTCAGGCTGGGTGGAAGTTGTTGACCCTTGGTTGATGGTATTAAAATGTGACTCACCAATCTCCTCATCATCCCAGGCCCAAGAGGTAGAACTGGAACCTGGAATCAGGGACAAGACTGAGAACTCTCCTTCCACTGGCTGTGGTGGGAGTATAATTCACAGATAACTGCCCTGATCCATCACCCATGAAATGTTCACAGATATAACCAAATACAGGAGACATTTGTATGAAATAAAGTATCATTAGGCTGGGAGCCAGAGAGCTTTGTTTTCCACTCACTGTGTTCATGTCACCTTGCTGGTTTGTGATTTCATCTGTAAAATGAGAGGTTTGGAGCAGAAGACTTGGCAGGCTCCTCAGGCATGACTGTTCTAGGGTTTGAATCTGGCAAGGTAGATGGTGTCGGCAAACTGTCACCCTACAGCCATTTCAGGAGAACTTTCCAAATCACAGTTACTTCTGTGGAAATGGCAGGTTTGCTATGAAAGGAATTTTTGCCCTGAGGGTCAGTGTTGACATCTACTTTCTAAAACATTTCTAGTTATGAGAGCCCCTAGATCCATGTTACTTGAGAGCAGATTATAAAGTATTAATTGACTGGGATCTAAGACTTCCATATACCCTATTTTGAAATATTGGATACTGGTCACAATCTGCTTGTGTAACAAATATCTATTGAGCCTCTGTGGTGTACCCGCCAGCACTGTGATGTAATAAGCAGTGAAGGGTTCCTCAGAGTCAGCCTTCAGTGGTAATGGACTCAAGATAAATGAGTTCAGCCCAAGGCAGTAAGTGGTCCACCACAGGAGGAGGTTACGGGTGCTACAGGGCTAACTTCCTGGTTATTATGGAGTGAACAGAGCATTCAGCACTGGGATACAGCATGTCCCGAGCTGGGGCGCTGGGTGAGGATTGGTTGGCAGAGGAGACTGGAGAAGTAGCAGGTTAACAAAGGGCCTTGTTCATCATAGCAAATGTCAAGCCCATGCCCTACCATGCAGTAGATGGTCAGTAATGTTTGCTGATTGAATGCCTGAATGTATACAGATTATAGAGTGTTGAGTAATTGAAAGCAATGCCTAAAATGTTTCTGAGGTCTTTGTAGACAGAACCCAAGGTCAGCAGACATTGTGTTTTTGTTGCCATCATTTTTCTAGAAACTCCGTGCACATGAACAGTAATCTCAACATGTACAGGTATATTGATTGAATTGAAGGGAATTCTTATTTCAATATCTTTAAATTCAATTAACTTTCTTAGAGTGTACCCTTCCACTTCAACAGAAGCTAGTGACCAAAAAAGTGGAATCAAGTATACTCAAATAATATTTACTTTTAAACATTTTAAAGTTTAAAACTCCTGATGTAATTGGGTGAGGAACCAACTAATGCAGAAAGGCACACCATATGTTTAGTCACAGTGACCATTTTGTATCTTGAAAAATTTAGAAAGTGCCTTCCATATCAGCTTTTTATGCCTTGACAATACACAAAATCAATATTATTTTTCTGATATGTTTGAAAGGTGAGACTGAGCCAAAAGAAAAGTGTTTCCAAGAAAAAGCTTGAGGGAATTTGTTACCTGACCTTAAATAGATCAACTTCCTTAGTTTTACTATTTCTTTATGTCCTTAAATACCATTCTTACTTGTTTAATGCATTTACATAGGAAGTTTCATTTTAACTTTCAGTTAAATAAAATAATTATTAAGCATCGCTTAATAAAACAAGATTTACTGGAAAGCCTTCAGAACCAGGAGGTTGAGATCTCCCTAGCTAAGGTTTGGCTTTCTTCTTCTACAGAAAGAAAACGTACAGCAAATGTTGTGTTTGAGGGGTTTGAGGTGGGAAAATGTTTGGAACACCCATTGAACTGAAAAAGACTAGTATGGCCAGTGAATCAGAAAAAGCATGACAGGAGATGAGATTGAAATGATGAGCTCCAATGTATTGTCAACATGGGTGCAACGAAAATGTATTTCTGTGAAGTAATCTATTCAAACACAGAGCCCATCACCACCAAGCACGTCTACAAGCTACTGTAGGACTGTGGATAATTCAGCATTGCAGGTAGCTTTTTCTTGTTTCCAGACTGTGACTGAATTATTATCTTTTCATAGCAGCTTAGCGGGCACTGCATGAGGCATAAATCTCTGACTGGCAAACATTTTTATGTGGGCATGGAAAACACACACTGCCTCACTTAGCACATGCACAGCGTCCACACTGACCTGCGGCTGCAGTGCTGTTTCCTGAGCCACAGCAGATGCCAAGTGCTTTGTTGAATACTTTACATTCTCTTTACCTGTTCTTCTTTCAATAAACCAGACTGGTGGGCACTAGTATTGCCTCCCTTTAAATAAGGACGGAGGCTCAGAAATGCAAAGGAATTTGCCCCACTTGTTAGAAAACAGAGTCCAGACTTGAAGTCTGTGGAATTTTAAAGTATACTCTGAACTAGAACTAGACTAAGAGGCAGGTGAGCTTGGAAGGTTGTGGGCTGTAAGAACTGGGGAAAATCAAAAAACAGTTTACAGACATAAAATGCTTAAAAAAGTAAAGTAAACTCAACAGATTTTTCTTTTTTTTTGGGGGGGGATGGAATCTTGCTCTGTCACCCAGGCTGGAGTGCAGTGGAGCAATCTCGGCTCACTGCAACTTCCACCTCCCGGGTTCAAGTGATTCTCCTGCCTCAGCTTCTCGAGTAGTTGGGACTACAGGCCTGCGCCATCATGCCAGACTAACATATATACATATATATATATATATAAATACACACACACATATATATATATTTTGTATTTTTAGTAGAGACACAATTTCACCATGTTGGCCAGGCTGGTCTCGAACTCCCAACCTCAAGTGATCTTCCCTCCTCGGCCTCCCAAAGTACTGGGATTACAGGCGTGAGCCACCAAGCCCGGCCTCAAAAGATTTTTTTAAAAGGTGTTGAACAAGGTATTGTAAATATATCCATGTAAGCAACATCAACCCTTAATGAGTAATTATCATCTAGCTGAAAAAGAAAAGGCAACTGCCTTTTATTTTATTTATATTTTTTAGTACATACAATAAAGGTCTTATTTAGAACGTAAAGTTGTTAACATACTACAAAAGCAATTTCTCTAAGATCCTACTAAATAAATCCCTGACACACCAAGTTGAAGGATAGAGGGCTGGCACATACCGGATTATAAACCTTCCGGACTGAATGAGTGCTCTCTTGCTTTTGTCTGGCTCAATTTTATCTGCCATATTCTCCTGGTCATCTTTCTTTTCTCGCAGCTGCTTGAGTACACTTGATATTGTAACTTTTGTCTTATTTTACCATGCATACTTTTATTAATTCAATTGGAGGCAAACTCTCACTTCTTCCTCTGTCTTCTAACTCCTCTTCAGCCACCACAGGAATATTTTTATTCCATTTTAAGTAAAGGCACAGCCCTCATTTTGATTAACAAGCATAAAATTAAAGCTAGTGATTGATAGACTTATGCAAAAAAAAAAAAAAAAAAAATTAAAACCCTGTGCGATGTTTTCATAAGCCCCTGTGCAGCAGACCATGATATAAAAGAAGCCCTTACAAGGCACTAGGTCAGCCCTTTAGGGTTGATATGCTTCACCCCAGGCTCATTACACAAAAGGCAGGGAAGGACGCAGTGGTTGCGTTGCTTCTGTGCACTGTGGGAACCACCTAACCTGCAGTCAGCTTCCATGAGGAACCAGGAAGGATTTGGGAAGCTATCTCTTTGCTTACTTGTATCCTCAAGGCCTAAATCTTTTGCCTTGTTTGCTGAACTATTAAGTTGAGGTGGACAACTCTGCCTTACTGTAAAAACTCTTTGTGTTTGACGTAGCTTACTTTGAAATCCCCCATTAAATTCTTCACACAAGTCTCCACTTACCTTTTATTTCGAATTAAACTGCTTTTTCCAAGCCCCATGCATCTAGATAAATATCTGTAACTATTATTTCATTATTCTTGTTTAATTGCTAGTTCAAAGCCATTGTGTCCTATTGAAAACATTACACAGATTTCCAGTATTTCATAGATTAAAAAGGTGTTTTAAGTTTAGTTTGAGAAAGCACTATTTACTAATGTGTAACTTGGAAATGAAGTTAGAACAAAAGTCATTTGTAACCTGGGTAGACCCTGTTTAAGCCTTCAAAATTTAAGATTAGGGTGAACAACTGAAATAAAGTGGTTAGTTAATGAATGACATTAGATCTGTTCACCAATATCAGTTTAATAAAATATTTATGCCATGTAGTTTAGGCATACAGATGGACGACTCTTCTGAATGGCCAAAGATAATGGTAGTCAGGACAGGCTGAATGTCAGATTTTACCCATTCATGAGTGCCTACCATGAGACAGGCTGGGTTTAGCATATTCACACTTTATTTAGGCCACAGCAATGCTATAGCTTGGATGGCATTATCTTCCTTTTATAGGAAACAGACATGTTGAGGAATTTGCCATAAGTCAGCAGATGGTGGGGCAATATACATATTAGTTTTTATTAGTTTAAAAGTAATATTTACAAATTACGAACATGCATATTGTAGAAATTGAGAAAATACAGATTTATGAAAAGAAGAAAATAAAACTTCATAATTTCATCAAGTGGAGATAACCACAGGTATTATTATATTTATTCTTTCTGTATACAAATATATACATGTATATCTTCTTACTTGTAAAACTGAAATTATAGTTTTGTAACTTGCTTCTTTAATTTAGTGGTTGTCTTAGTCTGTTTTCTGTTGCTACAACAGAATACCACAGACTGGGTAACTTATAATGGAAAGAAATTTATTTGGCTCATGGTACTAGAGGCTGGGAAGCCCAAGAGCATGGCACTGGCATCTAGTGAGAACCTTCTTGCTGCATCACAACGTGGCAAAAGACATCACATGGCAAGAGAGAACAAGGAATTAAATTCAACCTCAAGTCCTTTTGTAATCAGCATCAATCTATCAATGAGGGTGAAGCCCTCTTGACCTAAACACCTCCCATTAGGCCCCACCTCCTAACACCATTGCAGTGAGGATTAAATGTCCAATGACTGCTTCTTTGGGAACACATCGAAACCACAGAAGTAGTGTATCGTGAATATCTTTAATCCTCATTTTTTATTTTTTAAACTTTTATTTTAGGTTCGGGGGTACATGTGCAGGTTTCATGTATAAGTAAACTTGTGTCATGGAGGTTTGTTGTACAGATTATTCTGTCATCCAGGTACTAAGCCTAGTACCCATCGTTATTTTTTCTAATCCTCCATCTTCTCACCCTCCACCCACAAGTAGGACCCAGTGTCTGTTGTTTTTCTCTTTGGGTCCATGTGTTTTCATTGTTTAGCTCCCAGTTAAAACTGAGAACATGCAGTATTTGGTTTTCTGTTCCTGTGTTAGCTTGCTAAGGATAATGGCCTCCAGTTCCATCTGTATTCCTGCAAAGGATATGATCTTATTCTTTTTTATGACTGCATAGTATTCCATGGTGTAAATGGACCACACTTTCTTTATCCAATCTGCCATTGATGAATATTTAGGTTGATTCTATGTCTTTGCTATTGTAAATAGTGCTGCAGTGAACATACACATGGTATGTCTTTATGGCAGAATGATTTGTATTCCTTTGGGTATACACCCAGTAATGGGATTGCTGGGTTGAATGGTATTTCTGTTTTTTCTTTGAGGAATCTCCACACTACTTTCCACAGTGGCTGAACTAATTTACACTCCCAACAACAGTGTATAAGCATTCTCTTTGCTCTGCAATTTTGCCATCATCTGTTGTTTTTTGACTTTTTAATTATAGCCATTCTGACTGGTTGAGATGGTATCTCATTGTGGTTTTAATTTGCATTTCTCTAATGATGAGCGATATTGAGCTTTTTTTCATCTGTTGGCTATATGTAAGACTTCATTTTATTGGGTACAAAAGAGTTTGCAATTTTATATGCCATACAGTATTTAACAAATCCTCTAAATTCTTGCAACTTTTTAGTTGAAGTATTTGTGATAAATGTAATGCACATCCTTTGAATTAAATCTTTACATATCACATATATGTCATTAGTTTAAGTTCATAGAAATGTAATTGCTATGTTAAGGCTATGAATGTTTTTAATGGTTTTGCTACATATTACTAAATCAGCTCCAGAAATATACTTAAAGAAATTTGCACTCCCATCAGCAATGCACAGAGTTCATTTCCACATACTCTAGTGAGAACACTGTTTTCATAACACATTCTTGCCAATGTAGTGTCTTCTTGTAGTTGCAATTATATTTATTTGATTGCTAGTGAGATCAGTTTTTTTCATTCTTTAAATTTCCTCTTTAAAGTTTGCTTTATTTCTTTATTGATACATTGCAATTATACATATTCATGGAGTAAAATTTGATGTTTTGGTACATATATAATAATCAAAACAGAGTATTTAGCATATTCATTTTTACCTCATACATTTATCATTTCTTTGTGGTGAGAACATTCAAAAGCCTCTCTTATAGTTATTTTATAATATACATTGACTTACTCTTAACTATTGTTAACTATTGTCACCCCACTTGCAATAAAACTCCACAAAATATTGCTTCTATCTAATTGTAACTTTCTCCCAGTTGACCAACAGTTTTCTGTCTTCCCTTGCTTCCTCTCCTCCTCAGTCTCTGCTTCTAGGATATCAACTCCTCTTTTTTTCAAGATTCCACATATGGTGAAACCCCGTCTCTTCTAAAAATACAAAAATTAACTGAGCATGGTGGCGCGTGCCTGTACTCCCAGCTACTCGAGAGGCTGAGACAGGAGAATAGCCTGAACCAGGGAGTCGGAGGTTGCAGTGAGCCGAGATCATGCCACAGCACTCCAGCCTGGCGACAGAGCCAGACTCTGTCTCAAAAAAAAAAAAAAAAAAAAAAAAAAGAAAAAGAAAAAGAAAAAAGAAAAAGGAAAAGACTATTGTAATCGTTCATTTGAGATAGTTTTGTGACAGTGGAGATGAAAAGAAATGGATCGATTTAAGGTATAAGGGAAATAATCCCCACACTCTCCAACCCTGAAATACACACATAATAGGCCTGCCACAGTTTTCCCTTTCTCTATAAAACGTGCTGCTCACACTCATGGCACCCTGAATGCTTGTGACTAGTAGCATCCTTTTTAGGACACCTAGGTATTCTATTCCCCCCAAGAGAGATGGGTGATTACCATGAATTTGTTTTGTTTCCAAATTTATGCATATCAGCTGTATTTTAAAAATTTTAAATAAGTTTATTAATAGTATATGAACAATACTACTTGAGTAGACTGGAGCCAAACTTTCTGCTGGGTATGGTCTTCTATCTTTTAAGAAAGTAACTAAAATGTGCTAGAATTCTGCTTTTTGACAATCTTTGTCCTCCTTTTTGGCCCTCACATCTCTATAGTTTACCAAGCTTACCTCTATGAATTTACCATGAATATCTGTGCCACATTAACCACAGTGATGCACAGTCATAATGTGGTTTGCTGGAAAGACTCTCAGAAGTTAAGGCACCTTTGATTAGTCTAAAAGATATTTTGCTCTCCTTTGGCTTTCAAGAGAAACAACTTTTCTCCTTCGCTAACAAAATGTAAACTATTTTCCCAGACAGATGTTTCTTGTTTCACACAGATTATCCTGTAGAAAGAGCCATATCTGAACTCCTTGAAGGGATCATGTGTTTCTTAATAATTTTTATTAAGTTGTGCCAAAACATGTTTGTTGAATGAACAAATAAAGGAATAAACTAATCTTTGGAACTGAGAAACATCTTTGTAAACATTTAACGATGCTATATGCATACTCTACTGTTACGGACTGTTTATGTCTCCTCCCCAATTTTATGTTAAAACACTAACCTCCAGTGTGACTGTATTGTAGATAGGGCCACTAAGGAGATAAATAATTAAGGTTAAATGAAGTAATAAGGGTGGGTCCCTGATCTGATAGGAACCATCTAATTATAAGAAACACAAAAATGTTTGTTCAACGCTTCACTCACACAAAGAATAGATTATTTGAATGCACAGTAAAATGGTGGCGGCCTACAAGAAGGAGAAGATAGTTCAGAATGAAACTTACCTTGCCATCACCTTGATCTTGGACTTCCCAATCTTTAGAACTATGAGAAAATAGATTTCTGCTGTATAATCCACCCAGAATGTGGCATTTTGTTATAGCCATCTGAGTAAACTAATACACATACACACATACACACACACACACACACACACAGAGAAAATACAATAGACTGCTTTCTGTTTCATACATATTTTGTTTACCAAAAGGAACCTCAGAGGTAAGAGACTTTGAATGTCTGATAGATATTCTCTCCTCTTTAGCTTTCAAGAAAACCATTTTTTTCCCTCCTATTGTCTTTGCTAACAAAATGTCATAGACATTTGTCATAGACAAAATAGACTTTTTTTGAAAAACTTTCTTTTTTCTGAAGCTTTAATCAAAAATACAATTTTAAGATAGTCTTTATCTTGGTACAATTAACAAAAAACCTACAACTTCCAGCTGCTTGGCAAGTGGCCAGAATCTTTGTGATTCTCTTACCCTTCCCTCAGACTTGTCACACTCATGTTTGCAGATGGTTGCCATAGGAGCTCTGAGCATCATCTGAGATCAAAATGAGAGGAAGGGGGAAAGGCTGTATCAGCAGCATGCTTGCCTTATGGGAACAGACTTCCCAGAAGCTACCAGCAGACTTCCATTTATCTCATTGGTCGTAACTGTGACAGGCTCAAAGCTAACTGCAAGTGCAGCTGCAAAAACGAGTATTTAGTTTTTCTCATTCCTATCTAAGAGGTGGCAAAGCAGAAGAGGAATATAAGTATCTGTAGTGTTAGCCAGTGAACAGTCTGCTATTCAAAGGAACTGTTATAGAAGCGTGGACTAGCAGATCAGCTAATTCTAGAGTCCTCCAGAGTTATAGGCTTAATAACCCAAATGTGGGGCTTTACATTTCACACCTTAATCACTATTTGACTACTGCTAATGTCTTTGATTACAATTAGCTAGGCTGCAAACATTATTTAAGGTCTATACTTACTCTCACCATGTCTACTATAATAAAACATTATTGACTATACATTGGTTGCATTGCTTATTATTTTATGTTGAGATGACACTGATCTAATTTTCTCTAATTATATACATAAAGTGACAAGTGAGGTCTATTTTGATTTGAGGCTGAAAACCATGATCGTGACTTCATACTGTGCTCTAGTCAAAAATCCACCTATAGCTTACCATTAGCTAGCATTTCTAAGTGCATTCCATATTATTCAGTGATCTTCTTTCAAGGCGTTTTCATTTTTTTTTTAATAGTATTTTGCTCTGATGCCTGGGCTGGAGGGCAATGGTGCAGTCACAGCTCACTGCAGCCTCAACTCTGGTGCTCAGGTGATTCTTCCACCTCAGGAGCTGGGACTACAGGCACAGGCCACCACATCTGACTAGTTTTTTGTAGGGATGGAGTTTCTCCATGCATGCTATCCAGGCTGGTCTCCTGAGCTCAAGCAATCCACCCAGCTTGGCCTCCCAAAGTGTTGGAATTACAGGCATGAGACACTGCACCTGGCCCCCAAAATATGTATGTTCTAATAGAACTAAAATAGGGGGAAAAAATGGAAGAAGATAAAAAATAAAGTCATGATTACAACAGAAAAGCATAACCATACAAGTGAACTACAATTTGGCCTAGAGCTGCCCAAAAGAGAAAGAGGAGCAACAAAGAGAGCTGCCCAAACGACAAAGAGAGCAACCAAAAGACTCTTTAAGATGAAAACAAATCCCAAATGCCCATCAATGATAGACTGGATAAAGAAAATGTGGCACATATACACCATGGAATACTATGCAGCCATAAAAAAAGGGTGAGTTCATGTTCTTTGCAGGGACATGAAGCCGGAAACGAATTCTCAGCAAACACACGAACAGAAAACGAAAAACTGCATGTTCTCACTCATAAGTGGGAGTTGAACAATGAGAACACATGGACACAGGGAGGGGAACATCACACACTGGGGTCTGTTGGGGGGTGGGAGGCTAGGGGAGGGATAGCATTAGGAGAAATACCTAACGTAGATGATGGGTTGAGGGGTGCAGCAAACCACCATGGCACATGTATACCTATGTAATAAACCTGCACGTTCTGCATGTGTATTCCAGAACTTAAAGTATAATAAAAATAAAATAAAAAATCGCTAATAGAAAAAAGAGAGAAAAACAAATTAGGCTGGTTGCAGTGGCTCACACCTGTAATCCCAGCACTTTGGGAGGTTGAGGCAGGTGGATCACCTGAGGTCAGGAATTTCAGACTAGCCTGACCAATATGGTGAAACCCTGTCTCTACTAAAAATACAAAAATTAGTTGGACATGGTGATGTGTACCTGTAGTCCCAGTGACTTGGGAGGCTGAGACAGGAGAATTGTTTGAACCTGGGAGGCAGAGGCTGCAGTGAGCCAAGATTGTGCCACTGCACTCCAGCCTGGGCGACAGAGTGACTTCGTCTCAAAAAAAAAAAAAACCAACCAACCAAACAAACAAAAAAAACAAAGAAAAAAAACCCCACACTACCCCCACTGAAAATCAACTGTTTAGGAGAAGCACATATTTTGCTGAGATCAAGACCCAAGAGAACTTTCTCCTGTGGGTCTTCATAAAAGGCACACTATGTGATATATTTAATAGTAGCCATTAGCCTTAAAAACACGTCTTGAAAATATGTTTTGATGACTGTGTTTGCTATTAGGAGCCAACAGCATAGAAACAAAGTGTAATGCAGTAACAGTAATTCTATGAAGAGCCAAAATGGGGATCACATATGTAGCTCTCTGAAGATTTCCTAGAGGATGAAATTTAGATTCCTCTCTCTGCTAGTTGGGAATACAAACTTGTCTTATCATAATCTCCAAACTCATGTGTTTCTATAAGTAATAAAATCCATTTCAAAACCAAATTATTTTTTATATCTAAAGCCACTGTTCCCTTTTAATATCACAGACTGAAGTAGACTACATAATTTATCTAAGCATGGTTTTCTAAATAAATGTGCTGTAAATGGCTGATCTCAGTGTAGTAGATACATTTTAAAATGCTGTCTTATGGTTGTACTAACTATATGTAAACTTATTTTTAAAAGGTTAAGTTAAAAGATTGTCCACAAAAATGTTATGTTTCAGTTGCATTCAATTTTTAAAATTATTAATACAGGTTATGTTAAAGTGCATTGCAACTATTCACAAAGACTTTCAAAAAATGATCAGCAACATAAAGTGTAAACCTAAAAAGAAAATCAGACTCATTCCACATCTGTGAAATTCACCACTTAAATATAATTCAATTTACAATAATTGTAAAAGATAGGGAGAATATAGAAAATGGAGGGGGAAAACGGTATTCAACATATGAACAACACTGCTACTGTTGTAGTGAAAAAATAATTTATTAAATGAACATAATACTGGGAGTAAAATGCATTACAAAAGTAAAAAAAAGTAAATTATAAATATAAATAATAGTGGTTTACCTAATTAACAGATTTTTTTCTTCACCCTTGCAGAACTTTAAATACAATCTTCCAAAAAGCCAGATTGAAAAAGTGGGTGGTTCACTTTAGAACAGACAGGCAACACTATAATATCTAGAATTTGGCAAAGATCTGTTATATAAGATTCAGAATTGTACTGATTAAATGATTGTTCTTTTTAAGCCTTTTGCAAGTCCAGAATAATAATTTTAATAAATAAGCAGATCAACTTGTTATATTCATTTCTGTCTCTAAGGATAGCAAACATATTTCTAATATACGTTGTGAAAAATGTTCTGAGAGCATACCTGTGCACTTTGATAAAGACTAAAAATTTTTGGTTATTTGGTAAAAAGTTATCTCCTTTTTACTCCAAAGGTTAACAACAGCCATTGGATGTGTTGATATATGTCAGTAGAATTTTAAACAGCCACACCTTAATATATACATCAAGATACTGATAAACTTTTAGATAGTAAAGAAAAAAATGGAGGTTGTTATTCTACTTCTCCAGTAAGTTTCCCTCAGTTTTTAGAAAGCATACCGACTGGGATTGCAAAATGCCAGCATGATTACAATGCATATTAACAGCAATATGCAAAACAGTGAAAACAGAAAATAAATAACTTCACACTATAAAAATGAAACAAGGCACTTTCAATGACTGTACACGAAGCTGAAATAAACAAACATTTTTTCATAAAGCTGACTCATAGACTCTAGGAGACTTTTGTAGAAAGTGAAATAGTAAAGGCACTACATAATTCTTTCTCCTAACTCTACTTACTAAAGAAATCCACCAATTAAACTTGGCACAAAAGAGTTTAATGATCATAAAGTGCATCACTTGGCTAAATATATTAAAAAGAAAATCAGCCATAATACAGTATAATAACATCTTCACATATATAGAAATAAAAATGTAATGTCAGGAATCAAGCCAGTTAGGAACTTTGCAGTATATATGGCTTTTTATTTTTTTTGTATAAGCCCCTATTTATATAGAATCTATATTTTCAAAAGAATATGCCTTAACAAAAGGAGGTAGTATTCTGAAAGAGGCAAACTCACGAAATCTAGGTAGGTAGAGATAAAGATTATGTGGAAACTAAACAAATGCAACATATTAATAACCATGACACTTATTAAAGTATTTTGACATTAATGAATCAGCTTTTAAAATCAAGGCTTTCTTATCATGTTAGCTATATGATTACAGCTCTTTCAAGTAGTTTTCCTTTGGTACTAGAAAGTCATTTTTTTTTCTGAAGAGCATTAACATTTCAAATAAGCAAATTTTATTTAGAGATGGTAAACATGTAAACATTAAAAACTCAACTAAATTTTATCTTTACTATGATGGTCACTGATTTATACCATTAATGAAAATATGTCATGTCAGAGATATAAAGAAGAATATATCACCCAGATAGTAACATGCAATTAATTTCCATTTGATTAATATAATTGGTGATTTAACACACATACATATATACACAGTAGTTTGGAGCAATATATAGGCAAAACACCATAATAATTTATGCACAGTATTTAAGAATGTGGGCCTTGATAACAGAATTCCAACAAGTTTTTTTTTAGTGTATTAAATATAATTGGATAAAATTAAAAGCAGCAGTGAATATATTTCCTATCTCAATAACTTAAAAAAATTCTTTATGTAAACTTCATACATGTGCATTCTTGCTCTTTTCTATATGTTTTACAGTTCTTTTTTTCTTTTAAAATAGTATTTGCCACTCTTCTAAATTTGCTGAATAGTCTAAATGGAGGGAACCGCTTGTGATATATTAGTCTTCTTCAGCATCATATGCCACTTCTGCTACTTCTATCTCTGATACAGCATTTTCAGGTTCACTAAAACTTAAGCATGGTTTATTATCAGCTCTGCAAAAAAAAAAAAAAAAAAAAGCAACGTGTCAATGACAGGATTGGATGCATGCTATTATTTCATTTCACTATTACCTTTAAAAATCTTCTACCTTATAGAAAGAATATTTACGTATTTAGTGTAAAAGTATTTAATGTAAAAGAGTATTTAAACATTCAATCAGAAATTTAATATTTTTAAGTTGTCATTGCCAGGTAAGACCCTTGGAGATAGGTTTTAAACACTTTCAGCTCTCCAAACTACCATTTACCAATAAAAATCTACTTGGTAATTACCTTTATCAACATAAAATTGTTCTCAGAATTACAGTCGACCATTACCACTAAACTATTAACAATTCCCTTGGATTTGTATGCAATAAAAACTCTATGTGCTTTTAAATACATTACCTTTTCATCATTCCTATTAGGTAGGAAGGGTAGTTTGCTATTATAGTATCCTATTTTTTGAATGGAAAAAGGGTGATATTGAGGGACATTAAGGTAATCTGTCAATATTTTAAAAATTAATTAATTACCTGAGTCAGAGGCCAGTTAATGCAGACACAGCTCTAAAGTAAGTAATGAGAAAACTTACAGCCTGATGTCAAAGATACTTTTTTAGAAGAGCCTAAAATATCTCCAATCATTCTCTGCTTGCTTAGTAGATTCGTGATACAGTAACACTGAGTTCATAAAAAAATACTCTATAGAGTATCAGAATCACTTTCCTCCAATTATTCAAAGGATTAAGCTATCATAAACGAAATATTATGTACCTAGATTCTTCATCCAGGACATCCTGATCAACCTCAAGTGCAGAGGACTTCACCTTTAGGATCTGTTCACCTTCTGTTTCTGACACATCCAGTGATTCTTCAGGTTCTACAGACAATGTTCTAAAAGTATGTTATAGCAACAAGTTATTTTCTATGAACAAAACAGGCATATGTTTAATGTTGTGAATACATGTAGCTATCGCAGTCTTTAGCTGCTAAGGCTTAATGTAGTCACATAGCTAATAAACAGCTCACTCTGGAAGTCAACAGAGAAATTAGTAGCTGTGATTAATTTAAAATGACTTTAGCATCAATTCAAGATATGCTGATGAGATGGCAAACTAGAGCTTTCATATGTGAAAAGTTGGCATAAATGCCTAGAAACTAAAATATCACTTAAATAAAATAATGGTATTCCATTTAATAGTGATTATTTAATAATGATTTAACAACGATTAAAATGAATAATGTTTATCTTGTTGAACAGTTAGCAGCTTATTTTCCTGATGTTTCCCATCCTTCAATGTTCAAAATTTAGCAAAATTAAATTATGCTAAATAAAGTATACTTTTCCCAATGAAGTATGCCAAAAGCCTACAACTTTCAGAATCAGAAAATTCCTAAATCATATTAAAATATAAAGGGCATTTAGCCCAAAGTATTAAGGGTTGAATTAGTTAGAGTAGAAATGCAAGTATCACAACACACCTGATTCTGTTCTCTAAAGTGTCTATATGAAGTTGCTTCTCACTGAGCAGTTTCCTTAGTGATTCCATCTCCTTTTGTTTTTCAAGTAGTTCTTTCTGTAAGCGGTAGTTAGTCTCTTCTAAAGTTTCACAGAATGCCTTAAAAAAAACAACAAACAAAACTAAACACATGCAGAAAAAGAATACAATTCATTACAAATGCAGTATCTTTCTCAAGGGCATTATTGAAGAGTCAAAGAACACAGATAATCAAAATAAAGTATGAAACTCCAAATGATTTGTTCTCTACTCTCATCTTTTTAGGTCACTGGTATGTTAACTTTCTTAGCCCCATCCAGCAGGGGGACATAACTACAAGTTCTTTTTCTTAAGATTTATAGTAGTAAGCTAGTGTGCCTGAAGTGAGTATGTGATATCCCTTTAGTGTAGAACTGGGATAAAAAATAATCAGCAACTACTGTTTTAGTTTTTATTCTCCTTAATCTACTTTTGCCTAGTCATACATGATTACACTTAAAAAAATCAATTGTGGTTGATTCCATCTGTATTAGCTCAGTAGACATACTACTGTAACAGCATTTTGGTAATATTGACACTTGGGATGCAGTAACAGGATGGTGCAAGAAATGAGGGGTCAGGTACATTTTGGGAAGTGAGTGACAAAAAATGGTAGATTCAGGAATAAAGCAAAGAACCTAAAGAGCAAAGCCATTAATAAAAGTCACTCAACAACACAGGAATACATCAAGAAAGACTGTTTGTTTCAATCTGGTCTCTAGGTGGGCAAGGTAAAGTCTCTCCTGAAGAATCTAATCTAAACAGCCTCGTACGGATTTTGGGAAAAATAATGTATCCCAAGGAAGACAAATAAAAACAAATACATACATAAATACAGGATACTGAAATTGCAAATACCAAAATCAAATAGAAGATCTCTAAAACACCAGGAAGACAAACCAGTTTACTATAAAATTGTAGGACAGTAGGGGACTGAGAATAGATGTCATAAAACAGTCTATGTCAAAGGCAGTGGAAAACACTTTAAAGCACTGAGTAAAATAACTATCAAGGTAGAATTCTACACTCAGTTAAATCACACTTCAGGAATGAGAACAAAATTAAAAGACATTTGAACATCAAAGATCTAAACATTACCAATACACATTCACTGAAAGAACTATTAAATTACATACTTTAAGACGAAGTTAACTGAATCCCAAAGGAAAGAGAAAGATGAAAGTAGGAATGGTGAGGAATGAAAGTGGCAAACACTCAGGTAAATCAAAAGAAACACTGTGTGAAATGATAATGATGGCCAACTTTGAGGAGGGCTGTAAACAATCTGTTTCCAAAATATGAGAACATATGACCATTAAATAAAAGACAATGACTACAGAACTTAAAAACCAAGAGCAGAGAACAAAGAGAAAAACTCATTAAATAACATGAAAGGAAAGAAAGAAGGAAAAAAGCATTTTATAAAGCAGAATAAAAAGCACAATAGAAATAAATACAAATATATTGGTAATTACCATATATAAAATAAACTCAAAACTTAACAGATTTTTCAGATTGTATTAAAAAAACTATGATGTTTAAAACAGACATATTTAAAATACAAAAGTAGAAACATACTTATCAGGCAACAGACAAATGTTAGCCTTTTCTCCCCTACCAAAAGTTGTAGTTTTCTTAATATCTGACAGAATGCAGTTCAAGATGATAAACATTATTAGGCACAAAGAGTCTCTATCTAATAATAAGAGTAATAATTCACCAGGAATATTTTAAATGCATAATTACAAGAAATTGAACAAATCCACACCATAAGGGGTAAATTTGACATAACTCTTGGCAATTAATGGATTAAACAAAAAAAGAGTTAAGATTAAAAAAATTTAACAATACAAATTAGTAAGTTTGATCTGATGAATATATATTGAACTCAGAGTCTAACAATTAAGAAAGAAATACATATTCTTTTGAGGCACACATGGAAAATTTAGAAAATTTATCACATATATGCAGATCCCAAAGACTGCAGAACACTGTCAACAATAACCAAGAACTGGTGTCAGAGAGAACATAATCTCTGAAAAAAATGCAAATAGACTAAAAAACAGTCAATAATGTATGAAAAAAAAGTTTGAAAAATTAAAGAGAATTCTAAATTTATGGAGCAAACAAGATATTAGAAGGAACAATATAAGATATGAATGATAATGAAAATATTGAGACTTGTGAGATGCAATTTGACTGTTATATAAAAGAACTGTATAATACTAGAAACAACTGAGAAAGCATCCAATTCAAGAAGTCAAAGAACATACTAAAACCAAGTATAAGAAAGGAATTAAGAGAGAGGAAAATAATTTAATCAAGAGAATCAAAAAGGCAAAAAGTGGTTCTTTGAGAAGACTATTAAAATACACCCAACCCAGGGAAAAAAGACCAGTGGAAACAATAGTGAGATTGAAAGTGGATATATAACTAAAGATAGCTTAAGAGATTTTAAAAAGTCATGTGATACTACTAAGAACAACAGTCTCACGGTGGCTCATGCCTGTAACCCCAGCACTTTGGGAGGCTGAGGTGGGCGGATCACAAGGTCAGGTGATCAAGACCATCCCGGCTAACACAGTGAAACCCCGTCTCTACTAAAAAATACAATAAAATTAGCTGGGCATGGTGGCTGGCGCCTGTAGTCCCAGCTCCTCAGGAGGCTGAGGCAGGAGAATGGCGTGAACCCGGGAGGCGGAGCTTGCAGTGAGCAGAGATGGCGCCACTGCACTCCAGCCTGGCGACAGAGCGAGACTCCATCTCAAAAAAGAAAAAAAAAAAAAGAAAAAAAATGTATTTTAAAATCTAAACAAAATGGTCAATTTCTAGAAAAATACAAATTTTCAAAACTGAAACTCCCGCCCCCAAATAATCTGAATACACTACAGACATTAAAGAAACAGAATCAGTTGTTAAAAGTCTACTGTAAGACAAACTAAAGAAAATATCAAATCCAGATTGTTTTACAGGTGAATTCTAACAAACATTTAGGGAACAATCAATACGCATTTATTCAAATAGTTCTGGATAACAGAAAAAGAGGGACTATTCCTTATTTTATAAAACTGGTATAATTTTGATGCCAGACCCAACAAAGGGTAGTAACAGAAACAAATATTATATATGCCAAAATTCTAAATAAAATCATTACAATTCAAATCCAGTAATTTAAAAAATGCTGAATTTGAGTTAATCTCATAAATGTTTTATCATCTGAAAATCTATGAATGTAATTTACTACACCAATAAAAAAAAAACCCATATGATCATCTATACAGATGCAAGTGAAAGCATTCACACAGACACACGCATACACACACACACACACACACACACACCCTACAACCTCTTAACTAGAAATAGAACTTCTTTAATCTAAAAACAACAAACATGATAAACAAATCAACATAACTCACAACTACCACTAGCCAATAGAAAACACCATATCCAACAGCAAAATACAAGATCATTTTCATTAAAGTTAGGATGAGAGGAAAAGGATGTCCACCATAATGGCTTCAATTAACGTTGAAAGAACCTATCTAGCAAAATAATACAGAAAAATGAAATGAAAGATATTAAGTATTAGGAAAAAATACATTGTTAATATTGCAGGGGATATGATTACCTATATGGAAAATCCAAACAGATCTATAAACTAATGAGAGAATGAGACATACAAAATAGATATATAAAAATCAATAATAAAACCAATGGCTTACAATGCAATAAAAATACCAATTATTTCATCAACAAAAATGATGAGAAATCATATGACTTTCCCTAGAAGTTTAAGAAAAAAAGTAAACTTTTATTGAAGAACTTAAAAAAAACCTTCTATATGCAAAGATCTATTAATAAGAGGATCCAATACTATAAAGATACTCTTCAAAATTAATAAATAAATGAATTAAAATTCCAAACAAAATGGCAATAGGGTTTTTTCATGGAACTCACGAAGTTGTTCTAAAATTCATATGGAAAAGTGAATAACCAACTTGGAAGAATAAGGGCACCCTTGTTCTGCCAGTTAATAGGATTATTTAATTATAGTACTTAACACAATATAGTACTAGCAGAGGGATGAGACTACTAAAAATGAACTGAGTGGCCAGGCATGGTGGCTCATGCCTGTAATCCCAGCACTTTGGGAGGCTGAGGCAGGCAGATCACCTGAGGTCAGGAGTTCAAGGCCAGCCTGGCCAACATGAAGAAACTCCCCCTCTACTAAAAATACAAAAATTAGCTGGGGGTGGTGGTGCACGCCTGTAATCGCAGCTACTCAGGAGGCTGAGGCAGGAGAATCACTGGAATCTGAGAGGCAGAGGTTGCAGTGAGCCAAGATGGTGCCACTGCACTCCAGCCTGGGTGACAGTGAGAGACTCTGTCTCAAAAAAAAAAGTGGCAGAAGATTTTAATTAGGAAACAAAGCTCAGTTGGAGAGGAGAGCCAGAGAAGTAACAGGGAAGCTGCAGGTTGCAACAAATTTGTGAACTCAGCCAAGCACAGTGGTGGCAGGGCCTAGCTGCTACAAAGAAGACATGTTTTAGACAAATACTCATGTGCATGGGCAAAAAACTGGACGACTGTATTTCTTACTAATTGTATAACAGGTTATTTTAGTTTCTGTTCTGTAGAAAGTGTAAAGCATTCCAACAAAGGGTTTTAAAGTATATATATATATATATATATATATTTTGCATCCAGGCTGTTGATTGCTAAATGTAATAGTCTGACTGTAACGCTGAATAAATGTCTTTTTTTTTTTAATGTGCTGTGTAAGGTTAGTCTACTCTGAAGCCACCCTGGTAAATTTCCCCAACAGTGTGAAGTTAGATTTCCTTCAGAGTCATGACAGGTTCCATTTGGAATTTATACACAACCTGCTTGGGTGGAGAAGTCATTGTCTTCAGAAACCTTGTTGTAGTTAAACTGATGGTTACTGTTGTGACCTGAAGTTCACCATTAAAAGGGATTATCCAAGCAAAATCGTGGAATTATTGGTTATAAAAATGATTGTTGGCACATCCTATGCAATATATCTAAATTGAATAACGGTACCAGATAAAATTATAGATGGGAATGAAGCTTGTGTATCATCCATTATTAGGTGTAATCAATAAATGATTTAATTCCCTTAAAAAAAAAAAAAAAGACCTAAGTGTGAAAAGCAAAAGTTTACACTCATGAGGAGGAAATTTAGGAGAAATATTTTTATGTGCTGGTGTGTAGGGAACAACAGGAGCCATAGAAAATGTGACAAAGAATGTGGAGCAGGAAATTTACAGAAGTCTCAAACAGCTACTATGGAAGATGCCAGAGCTGGCTGGTAATCAAGAAAATTAGGCTAAAATAACAATAAGATACTATTTTATACCCATCAGACTGACAAAAATTAAAAGATTGACAAATTGTATTTGTGGTGATATAGAGCAAAAGGAAAATATATTGCTGGTAAAAGTACAAACTGCTATAACCAATGCACTCTTTAGCATATGCAGTGAAGCTGAAGAGGAGAATATCTAACAATGAAACAATTGTATTCCTAGGAAAGTACCTTATATAAGTCCTTGGGTTTCTTCCAAGATTAACATCCATCCCTATGAGGGAGGTATCTTAGGAAAGATGTATATAGAAATGGAAACTGTCCTTAGAATAATCATTGGAAGGCTATATTGATATAAATTTCCTTCTGGGATAGAGATCAAACAGTTCCATTAGGACTGGAAAATCTGCTAACAAGTGATTCTAAGAAAACAACTTAATTACATATTACAATTCTCACTGCATTTTTAATCTGCTTTTCTGGGTTTCTCACACTTAGGAACAAGAAAATTAAGTTCTTAACCTGTAGCATAACTGAAGATCAAAATTTAGGTAGAGGATAGATGGCTTAAGAATTCTGCTTTATTTGTACTTATAATTCATATAAAATATTAAAAATTATAATTTTTAAAAATTATAATCTATTCATTAATGCTAATACAGTAAGACCTCATTTCTTCCAATTATATTATCTCCATACAAGTAATATATTTGAATTTTCCCAAAAAAAGGTAGACTAATTTATATCCCTAACCTTAATTCCCTCTTTTAGTACAAGTATATGAGGGGTAGAAATGACTACTTTAAATAGAGAACAGAGAAAAGTAGGTTAAAGATTTGCTGAACTGAGTATCCTTTGAATAAGTTTAATTTTACACTCCAAGAAATGTGGGTTAATAAGTCATTTTGGGATTTTTCTTAAAATGAGAGGCTGCTTAAGTAAGTCTGCAGACAAAAGAGATATATATCTCATTAGGTTACTATAGATTTTACTTTGAAGCAGAGGAGCAAGCACAGAATTTTTTCATTCACTGTTCAAACAAACACATATTTTCAAATACACCTGTAGGAAATGCATTTATTTTAGAGAAAGAGTCTAGAAGATACATTCCACATTACTCTGTTGAGTATATAAACTTAATATTGCCTTGATGATTTATTTAAATCAGTGGTTCTACACCAGGAGTGATTTTAAACTCAGAAGACACTTGGTAACGTCTGGAGACATTTTTACTTGTCATGAGTGGGTATGCTATTGGTGTCTAATATGCAGAGGCCAAGGATGCTGCTAAATATTTTCAATGCACAGGTCAGGCTGTGCCCTAGCCATGGCCACCAAAAAGTTATCCAGCTCTAAATGCCAGTATCATGGATGAGAAATCCTAACTCAAATCAGTTGGGATTCCACTCTTCCCCTGCCCATTATGATACTTGACACTTACTAACTAGCATATATTTTGAACTAAGAACACTAAAAAGATATTCAAATTATTATTATTTTTGTAAAAGGGCTAATTTAAAAATTAAAAATGAACTAAAGGCTGTCTTGCAAGAAGAAAGAATACTATACTTTAAAGGAATAAAAATCCTGGAATCCTTGAGCTGGAAAGGAGTGATAAACACTTAGCTTCGTTAGCCCAATGTTCACTTAAAATATAAGTCAATTTTCTAAACAGATTCTGAATTGAAGTGACAAAATGGTAGCCAAAAGGCTGAATGAAACCTAGAAGCAATGATCTAGCCAGGATTTAACAGGGAGTTCTGGAAAATGATATATCTATGGGGCCTTGATAAGCTCTCCACAGATCCTGGGACCACATATCCTAGGACAACAGAGCCCATATACGTGTATAGAAGAGGAGATGGGAGAGGATTCAGCAGAAACTAAAATCTATGGCATATCTGAAAATGACCTTAAACCTTAAATGCACTCCTTAGACTATATACAGATCCATTACCAGAGTGTAAAAATCTTACTAGTTCAAGGTGTATAAGCAAAATTTATGACCAACTGTTGACTGAACATTAAGCTATGCAGAAACACAAGAAAGCCAGGCTTAAAAATAAAATGAGGGAAAAAACACTGAGAAAATACAACAGTGACCATACATTGCTGAGGAGACAAATTTCACAGATTTAGTCTAGTCAAGTTACTAAACGGACAGACAAAATAATAACAACCACTATAAGAGGCAGAAATCAGAGTCAAGAGTTACTAGAGTATATCACCGAAAACATCTTGTATTCAAAAAAAATGTATAAAACACTCAAAGAAACAAGGTCAATCTAAGCATACTCAGGAAAAAAGGTAGTCAGTTGAAGCCATCTCTAAATGGTCCCAAATGTTAGGCATATCAGGCAGTGATTTTTAATGCAACCATTATATACAGGAAATACACTAGAAAAAATTGAATTAATGATAAAGATAATGATAATGACTCAACAAATAGAAAAATCTCAATAAACAGGAAGAACAGTTAAAAAATAAGCAATTGAGAATTCTGGAGTTGAAAAGCACAGTAACTGAAAAACTAACAAGAGGGGCTCAACAGGAGATTTAATATGACCAAAAAATAAATCTGTGAATCTGAAGATCAATAGAAATTTTCCAATCTGAAGATCAGAGAAAAAAGCAATTGGAGAAAAATGAACACCCCTTCAGAGACATTTTGCACAACATAGGGTGTACAAATATACAAGTAATGAGAGTCCTAGAAGGAGAAGGGAGAGAAAAAGGGAGTGAAAAAGTATTTGAAGAAATAATGGCTAACAAATTCCAAAGTTTGATAAAAAAACATTAATCTGCCAAGTCCAAAAAGCTCAATGAAGCCAAAGTATGAGAAACAGAAAGAGATCCACATCCCAATACATCATAATCAAACTGCTGAAAGTCAAACAAACAGAATATCTTGAAAGCAGCAAGGGCAAAACGGCTCATCATGCACATGGAAACAATATAATTAAAGGTTGATTTTTTTTTTCTCAGAAATAATAAAGGCCAGAAGGCAGTGGAATGACACATTCAAAGGGCTGGAAGAAAAAAATCTGTCAGTAAAACTATCTTTCAAAAATGATCATTTCCAGATAAACAAAGACTGGGAATTTGTTGCTAGCAGACCTGTCTTACAAGAAAACACTAAAGGAAGATTATGAGACTGAAAGGAAGTGATACCAGATGATCACATCAACCTACAGGAACAAATGAAGAGGGCCAGAAATAGTAAACATGTGGATTAAATAAAATAATCTATGAAATATATTTTCCCATTTCTTAAGTTCTTTAAAGCACAAAAGATTGTATAAAGAAATAATTATTGCACTGTATTGTTAGGTTTATAAGATATACGTAAACTAGATAACAATAGCAACACAAAGAAAGAGGGAGGAAATGGAGATATATTGGAGCCAAGTTTATATTTCACTGAAATATAATACCTTGAGCAGTCACTGAAAAATAAGAAAAAGTAAAAAATTCTATAGAAGAATCAAAATGGCATACTAAAAATTATTTTACACAAGAAAAAAGGAGGAACAGGATGGAGACAGAGAAACAGAAAACAAATTGCAAAATGGCAGATGTAAAAGACAGATGTCAGAAAGAATAAAAGATCAAGACCCAATTACACGCTATGTAGAAGGGATGGATCTCGAGTTGAAAGATACAAACAGACTGAAAGTAAAAGAATGGGAAAAGATATGCAAACAGTAACGATAATACAGTTGCAGTAAACAAGACAGTATCATACTGGCACAGGGATAGGAAAAAAGATCAATAGAGAGAACTAAGAGTCTAGAAACAAACCCTTCTTTTCATGGTCATTTGATTTCTGACAGAAGTGTCAACATAATTAAACAAAAGGAACTAAAAAAAAATTAAGATACATATAGGAACTTAAGTCCCTTACTTAACACCTTATAAAAAAATTAACCCAAAACAGACCATAAACCTAACTGTAAGAGCTAAAATATAAAATTAAAAAAATATGAGAAAATATTTGTAATGTTGGGTTAGGCAAAGAGTTTTTATAATACAATAGTAAAAGCATAAGCCATTTTAAAAAGTGATAAAATAAACTTCATTAAAATTAAAAACTTTTGCACTTCAAAGAATGCCATTAAGAGGATGAAAAGACACCTACAGACTGGAAGAAAATATCTACAAATTGTATCTCTGATAAAGGATTAATATCTAAAGTAAAGATTTTATAACTGAATAAGATAAACAGTTCAAGTTTTAAAAAAATGGGCAAGACGTGAACAGACATTTCATTGAAGAAAACATGAATGGCTAAAAAGCATGTGACATGATGATCAATATCAAAAAATCATTAGAAACATGAAAATTAAAGCTATAATGAAATATCAATACCTATCCAAGAGAATGGCTATAATCCAAAAGACAGATAATATCAAATGTTTGTGAGGACATAGAAAAACTGGAACTCTCGTACAGTACAAGTGAGAATGTAAACAGGACCTTTCAAAAACTTTATTGGTTTCTTTAAAAAGTTAAACTTGTTACATGATCAAACACTTCTACTCTCAGGGAAGTAGAATTTCTCAGTCCATGAGAAATAAAAACATATGTTCATACAGAACATTATATGAAATTGTTCATAGCATTACTCATATCACAAAACTGGAAACAATCTAAGTATCCCTCAACGGGTGACTGGATAAACAAAATCTGGTATATGCAAACAATGAAAAATCATTTAGTAATGAAGTAATTATAGAGGATAACATGGAATACCCTAAAAAGCATGCTAAGTGAAATAAATCAGGTGTAAAACATTATAATACTATATATAAGGCAGACTGTATATATAAAAGTTATGTATATGGTAAACTAATACACATATACAAACACACATTGTATGATTTTATTTATATGAAATATCCAGAAAGGGCAAATGTAGAGAATGAAAGCAGATCAGTGGTTGCCTTGGGCTGGAACTGCAGACTGATTGCAAAATGGCTTATAGGAATTCTTTTTGAGGTGATGAAAGTATTCTAAAATTGGGTTACAGTGATGATGGTGTTAACTGCTCTATAAATTTACTAAAAAGTATTAAATTGTACCTTTTCAGTAGAATAGCAAACAACAAATTAGTGAATACTATAGATGAAAATCTTACTCCAATAAAGCTGTTTTAAAAAAGGCCATAGCATTCAATCTAACACAAAGAACTGACTCAGCTTGAATGAAAAACATCACAAACCTACCAATTAAATCTGTTCCATTTAAATACCATTAAACATTTGGGGAAAAAACTTGCACAAAATCCTAGGTAATCTACTATTACCAAATCTGTTTTGTGAATCTAGGCTACTGCTTCAAGAAATAGGACACTTTAACACGTCAATTAATGTAATTTGAGAAGCATCAGGCATGAGCTAAACCGATAACAAGACAATCACTCCTACCCCTGAAGTTTTAAACTTGATTTTAGCTGTAGGTTCCTTATTTTGACACTCAAATGGAAGAAAACTCAGTTTGCACATAGTATTATTAAATATAAAAAGGTTCCCCAAATCATTTTATTTTGAAACAGTAAAAATAAATAAAGGGGGATTTAATTTTAGAGCTTTATTGACTATATGACATGTATGAATTTTTACTTTTTCCTTGAACTAAGTCTATGTATTTCAATGAAAGAAACCTTTGACTCAAACATTGAAAGCTTTCTGTGCAAAACTACCATAGCCTGAAATTATAATATTTTGCTGTTTGCTATTCCATTCAAGAAACAATGTAGTTATTGTACTGTATTATTTGTTCCTCTTTTCATGTGCTATATAATACAGCACTTACCCTGCTTTCTTCTAGGCTATCAAATGGACCCGGTGGATCATCCAAACAAAGAAATTCTCTCACTGCAAGGCTTTTCAAAGGAAAAAAAAATTATCTGAAGTACAAGTAAGTTTGCAAAAGACAGCAAAAAGCAAAAGTTACTTTGAAGCAATACAGTGTTTTAAACAAGTTGGTTATGTGCTTTCATACAAGTAACTAAATATAAATATAAAACTATAGAAGATGCAAAGATCTTAAGGTGTTTTCTAAGATCTTAGAACATAAATATCACAAATTTATTGTTACATACAAACTATAGGACATAAAACATACTTCACAATAATGGTTCAAGAGACCAACATAGTGAATAGCCTCTTTATGATTTTTCAAAGAAATATCAGTCTGAACTAGTCTAACAGTCATTATCCTTTTACGAATAAATGCAATTTCTAATTTATACCTCACTTGTTTTTGTTTCAGTAGATGCTTCTAAAGTGACTGAAAAGCATTTATTCTTAAACAAGTTAAAGACTGACCTTGCTATCATGTTTATTATATTAATTTCCTTATTTTCCCTAGATAGTTCGAGAGAAAAAATTCTAACCATCCTATCTCTAAATGACCACAAATTTTAAAATTATTATTAAAAAATAATGATATTGTTATGCTTATACTTTGCTATTATCAGAGAAACAGGTTAAGGAGGTAGATAACCAAACTTCCTTATACTAAAAATGCTTCCCTGCCTTTCTAAAAAGCAATTCTGGACTGAGACACAATTCTATGTACATATCAAAATATAAATGTGGATCCTTATTTTAGATTTGCAAAATAAAATCTTTACAAATTTCCTTTCACAAAGGTTTTTTTTTTTTTTTTTTTTTTATTCTTAGACCAAGTCTCGCACTGTTGCCCAGGCTGAAGTCTGGAGTGCGGTGATGGGATCTCGGCTCACTGCAACCTCTGCCTCCTGGGTTCAAGCGACTCTCCTGTGTCAACCAGCCTTCCAAGTAGCTGGGATTACAGGCTCCCATCACCACGCCCAGCTAATTTTTGTATTTTTAGTAGAGACAGGGTTTCTCCATATTGGCCAGGCTGGTCTCCAACTCCTGACCTTGGGTGATCCGCCCGCCTCCGCTTCCCAAAGGGCTGGGGTTATAGACACAAGCCACTGTGCCCAGCCAGGATTTCTTGATATACTACACAGGGGATGTCAACTTATCCTGAAAAGGGAATGGGGCTTTTGGGATCAGATTAGGCCAGACAGTTTGATGATGTCAGGAGGTGTCCATGAAGAGATAAATGGAATTTTACATATCCTATTGTATTTAATATGCTCACGTATTCAACTGCATTTAATTTTCACAACAATCATGTAAGATTCGATAAGTATTGGATCTCCATTTCACAAATGATACCAAATTTCAGAGAGGTGAAATTATTTGCCTATTGTCAAAAAGTGCAGGTGGTAGAGCTGTACCTTCAATCTGTTCCCTGAGTGTGAATATGTGTCCTTTTCTACCTTTAAATTCTTTTGTTTTATGCTTTGGTTCATTTGGATTCTCCTTGCTGGACACTTCTCTCTGAAAATATTCGATTTATCTGCATCCCTCTCTAGTCATGGCCTCTAGTAGAACACTGCAGTTGGTCTGATAGCACAGAGTAGAACAAGGTCTTCTGATGTAGATATTATACTTCTATCCACCCATTATTTATACTGGGGCACCTGCTATTACATACAAATGACTCCTAAGAAATCAATTGATCTGGGATTGAGAGGTCAAATTTGTATGAAACCCTGAGGAAATAGCACTTAAGACTGAAAGCAAACTGCTAAGAAACATATGGAAAGGTCCTGTTTAATACTTTCAGTATATGACAAATGTGAGACATTATTTTCTTACAGTTTTATATCCAAATTCCCTCATGCTTTAATGTTATTTTTATGTTTACAAATTACTCTATTGGACTGCTGCTGCTAGGAAAGAAAAAGTGGGTAAAGGAGTACACATATATGCCTTTTTATATCTTTGGTTTACAGTAGAAATTTAGCCAAGATCGACAGTGAATGTTGACCATGTATCCAGCTGGAGAAATCTGTTTTTGGAGTGGTTATTCTGTTTCATTCACCTTCCCTAAAAATCTTTACAATGTATGGCTCACTAGAGTTCTACTTAAACGAAATCCAATGGATTCTCTAAGTTTTTATCCATATAGTTCCAAGGTTATAGTCTATGCTTTACTTTCTTTAATCAGTAGCAGAATACAATTTGAAACTGGCTTTGCAACTTTAATTTACATAAAACCTTTTCAGTGGTTCATTACATTTCCTCTGCTTCAGCAAGACTCAGTCAGAAAAGGAAGTAGTCAATACCCTCAAACTCTATTTTCTATCTAAGGAGAGGACACACAAGAATCTCTGGAAGATGGTAGTATTTGAGAAAACAATTCCTTTCTTCTTAGAAATTCTGATACATTTTTCCCCCTAGGAAAGGAAACCCTCATCCTTGCTTGAGAATCACTGACTACATAACTTTACTTAGATCCAGTGAATATTTATTGACTGTCTATGTGTGCCATTATTCCTTTTATTACCTGGAATACATTTTTACTGTGTTTGGGAAAACTATTTTAAAATTGGGATCAGGTGTTGACTTAAATTTACTAAAGGTAGATAAGGAAACCACCTATGGTATCCCTCAGCATTGTTTTAATTATCAGAACAAATCTGTATTGTAAATTCACCTCTTTCTTTGAGTCTCTTGAAGTTTTTTTTTTAAAGAGTTTTACTGTATTTTCAAATTATGCTCTTAAGAACAACATATTTGACTTTATTGCAAATTTTATAACTATCTGTAATTTAATTTCTATCAAACTAACATTTTGTACAAAAACCATCCAACCAACCTTGGTAATGTGTGGATTCTCATGAGATAGCATTATGTGAACTACTGTATAGATAACTGAATTCTTCTTTCATTTTATATAAATACTAAGATTAACTTCTCTGAATATCTTAAATTTTCTTTTTTTAAATTAAAAAATATAAAAACAACTTAGAGACATTAATGATTACATTTCCTGTGAAAAGATAGTTCAGGTTGCAAATGTACAAAAATTATCTTTAAGTATTCTTGTTCAAGTAGACAATTATTGAATTTTAAGTAGAAGAGACCTAACTTGTCATCTAATCAAACATATTCCATTTAATAATTCCCTCTTTGATACCACTGATAGTTATTTACTCTCTTCAAATAGTTAAGATAAAGAGAAATCTACTTTTTCAAAAGGCAGAACATTTTTATATTGGACAGCTTGAAATGACGGTAACTTTTTAAAATCTGAGCTGATAGTGCCTTCCTCTAATTTCTTGCCATTATTCTTATTTCATATGTTGGCCTTGCTATTCAAAATGAGGTTATTAGACCAGTCAGTCTCATCATCAGCTAGAAACCTGTTAGAAATGTAAAATCTTCAGTTCAAGCTTGCTGAATCAGGGTCAGCATTAACAAATCCCAGGTGATTCACAGTCACACTACAGTTGGAGAAGCACTACTCTTAAATATACATGATCAATCCTTCTTTCCAAAAACAATCTTTCAAATCTTTCAAACACGTAAAGATGGCTATCATATCTCCCAAGCAGTTTTTTAAAAGGATATTCTCATTTCTCTCAATTGTTCTGTCATATTAATGTTTGGATACTATTTTCTTTTCTTTAAAGTCATGAACCGCTATTAATCCAGATCGATCCTGAACTTTTTTTTTTTAAATGTAGAAATAAAAATACTGAATTTTGGTACTGAACCCCTTACAGATAAATGAGAATGTGAAGACAAATACATAAGTTTAACTTTTGAATTTTGAAAAATTAAAAAGAAAAAAATGACAAATAAGATATATGTGAAGTACTTCTAAAAATGGAGAATTGGAAAATATTTGCTGTGCTGATTGATGTAATAATTTAAAAGTAGTTCAAGACGGTGTAAAACAAATAGCTATATTTTAACTAAGACTGTGCAATGTAAGGCTATATTCAGCTTGATAAACTGACTTGTGTGTTGTTACTGGTACAAGACCTGTACCTTCTTGCCTCTGAGTTTTGATTATGATATTTCCTATCATTTGCAAAGTCCTTCTTCATCTTTCCTTGCTCGTCCAATTATCACTAATTCTTTGAAGTGCAGTTCAACTACCACCCTCTGCGAAGCCTTTTCTACTTTTCCTAGTCAAAAGTTCTCTTTTCCACCTTTAAGAGGTCTAATTCTCTATCCATTATGATTTCTGGGGGTATGTCTTCTTTCTATTCAGTTTCTTTTAATAGGATGAGTATCTAACTCATTTTTATATAGTAAAAACATCTTTTAAATAGTAAGTCCTAAATAAATATTTATTGAACAGATAAAATCTCTAAATCTGTTTATTATGTAAATATTAATATTTTTATCTGCATCCTTACTTTGAACTTTCTAAATAAATCTGGAAACAACATTCTTTTAAAATATTCAAATCAATAGTCCTTAATATTCATTCAGTTCGTATTTTCTTCCATTTCTGCTTTGTTAAGAGTTGGAGAATATGTAACATTAAGAGTTGCCCATTGTGTAATGGTAAGTGCTTAGCCAAGAGGAAGGTTAAAAATTAACCTTGTTGTAAGGTGATAAGGATATAAAAAGTGAAAGAACAATTAATAAACAATTAATATTAATGTATAAACAATATCAAATAATTATTTGGCCAGCTAAAGATACTGAGTTTTTTCTATGTTGCCATTCCAACTCTACCAAAATGCTAACAGGCATCCCAGCAGGTAAGTGCAACTAACTGATGTTTTTATGTAGTGATTCTTACATGCAGTTTTATGTTTTCATAAAGAAATGTTGAGATTTTGTCTTTCTTCCTTTTCTTCCTTAGGAGGGATTTCCCCCCTTCCTTTTCAATTGTAAAAAATGAGAGAATCTTCTTTCACTCTTCTCCTACATTGTTGGATACAAACAGTAGTTGGAGCTTTTGTCTGATGAACTACCTTACGCTCCAACTACTATTTGAATTTAGATTGCAGAGATAGTTAAAATCTTGGCTATGCAGTACAACAGTAATACTGATGACAGAATCACTGCAATAATTTAGTCTGTGATACATTTAGAATTAGGTATGTATTTTATAGAAGGAACAATACTAAGGGATGAAAAGATAAAATCTCAAAAAATGTAGGCAAGTACTGTGCTAGTTTTTTAATGGATCAACCATCAATTCATAAATATTTGGCAACCTCAGACTTTCTATACACTTTCTAATTATTTGTTTCTGACTCATATCCATCTTCCTACCCATAATCTTAAGCATTCCAGGCTCTCAAAATCCCACTGCCAGTATTGCTTGATCATTGCAAACAGCACTGATCTCCCCGCTTCTTTGAGTTCTTGTTACTTTTATAAACTGTATCATACCAAGTAGCAATTCCCAAATGTCATTATTTTGTTCAAACAGGAGTCTATTTTTCTAAGTGATTTTTAAAACCAGTGAGTATATCCCCTCTTTTATACCCTATGATACAGGGCAAATGCATAAGATTTGCTCTGTATCAGTAACCCTTCCTCCTCTTCCCCAACTCACATTTTAAGCAATATGTTATTAAGAAGTCTCTAACGTTGTGAAATAAAAAATGCTACCTATCACCTATAAAAAAGATAGTGGGTACCAAGGCACAAGTACCCTGTTTTTAATTGAATTGAAGTTATCTTCCTGCATTCCCTAAATATCTGATGATATATGACAAAGGCAGGTAGGCAAACAAATGCAAGGTATATTAGATTCTTTCATGCAAGATTTTTTTTTTTTTTTTTGAGACGGAGTCTCACTGTGTCTCCCAGGCTGGAGTGCAGTGGCGCGATCTCGGCTCACTGCAAGCTCCGCCCCCCGGGTTCACGCCATTCTCCCGCCTCAGCCTCCCAAGTAGCTGGGACTACAGGCGCCCGCTACCGCGCCCGGCTAGTTTTTTGTATTTTTAGTAGAGACGGGGTTTCACCATGTTAGCCAGGATAGTCTCGATCTCCTGACCTTGTGATCCACCCGCCTCGGCCTCCCAAAGTGCTGGGATTACAGGCTTGAGCCACCGCGCCCGGCCTCATGCAAGATTTTTTAGAACCTTTAATCCTCTAGGAATATCAAATGAAACCCTTCCCCAACTTATTTGGCCAATAAGCCTTTCTTTCCCTAAAACGCCTATTTTATGAATTGAGCAAGACCATTACCACTGTTCTGAGCTATGCAGCTTTAGAAATGACAGGATCTCAAATGGCCCTAGTAATCTCTCCTTTAGCAACTAAGATCTATTATCAGTATTTTAAAAACAGAGAATTCATTTATAGAATACATTTGATTTTAATTCACCACAACATCTTAAATAAAGAGACATAAAGGTTTACTGAACAAGGGGAAAGAGAAAAGGGGAGAGGATATGTCGATTTCTTGGTGGTAGTAAAAATCCTCTTTTATGGTATGCTATCAAATATATTTTCTTCCAAGGCTTTTTCTATAAGTTTGGTGTTTACTGGTTTTTATTCCTGCTTTGTGTGTCTGAATTAACACTAATCTTTTCTCTTTTTTCTTTTGAGATGTAAAAAGATATATATATATGTACAGAAAAGTGGGGAGCACTATGTTCTCACCACCTAGACCACATAATCGCTAACTCTGTCACACTGGCTTCAATTTTTTTTTTTCTAATACACAGTATATCAGTGAATATCAATAGTTCTATCATTCATTCAAGAAGTACTTATTGAGAACCAACTATGTTAGCACTGTGCTAAACATTAGAGATTGGATGGTGAATAAAATAGCCACACGACCTGTTGTTATACATCTTATAATCTGGTGGGAGAAAGACAAATATTGACAGAAAAAATTATAAGCTGAAGTGCATTGATAGTGAAGTACCAATTAGCCTTTCTCAACTGAGATTCCAAGAGAGAACTGACCCCTACTGATAATGATTTAAGTGATTATTGTCTCAATTCTATTGAGACTGGCACATAGCTAGTATCATCTTAGAATACAGGAAATAAGTTAATTCATTACCTATGGGTGATGAATGGTGTCTTAAAGCATCAGAGCCAGTTGAGAAGGGAAGGTACAGACTCTGTGATAAAGAACTGACCTAGTGTTTGGTGGTGGTAGTGGTGGTGAGTGGTCAGTCAGGAGGCCAGTTACCTAAGGAAGTGAAGTTTGTGTTGAAAACTGAAGGATGGGTAAGGTATGAGGTCAGGGTTGGGTGGGGTAGAAGTGTGAAATGTTGCCTTTTCAGGAAATAGCATATTTGAAGGCTCTGAGAGACAAGGAGCAAGCTGATTTTGGAGAATTAAAAGAAGACCAATATGGCAAATATACAGAGAATGGGAGGTGGGTAGGAATAACAAAACCCAAGGTTGGAAAGAAGGCAGGTAGGCAGGGACCAGAAAGAATACTTTAAGTGAAACTGAAGCACAAAGATCACTGTGGCTTTACTGGGCTATAGTAATAACAGTGGAGGAGGAAAACCAGTGAGAAAGCATCTACAGTAATTAAGGTGAGGGATACCTGCTTGGACTAGGGTAGTGATGGCAGGGATGGAGAAAAGTAGACAGACTTGAGTGGTACTTGCAAGGGAAATGTTAAGGGTAGTGAGGGATGTGTTAAAGATGACTCACAGGTTCTGGGTAGATGATGCTGCTTGTGCAAATTGGAGGAAAAAATGTCTGCAGACTAAACTTTCAAATGTATTTTATGTTTGAGGTAATTTTCAGATATCTGAAGGAGATGTCGAGGAGGCAATTGCATATATCAATCTGGAGTAGAAAGAATGGGTTTGGCTTGCAGTTCCTTCATTAAAAGAAAAATGAGGATGGGCAGAGACCTTGAGAAGCCATCAGGCTTATGTGGCACACATTGACAAGCAAGATGTGTGTGTGTATATATATATATACATATCTGTATATATATATGTGTGTTTGTGTGTGTGTGTGTGTGTGTATATATATATCGCGTGTGTGTTATGCAGGAAAAAACTTGATACATGCAAAGGGTGAGAAAAAGAGATAGAAAAAATTAGATAGAATGGTTTTCTTAATTTGTTTTCCATCCTCATGTAAAAAACTGCTCAAGACAGTTATGGGCCCAAGTTATCTATAAGCTATTGCTGCATTATAAATGCTAATTTTTTTTTCAAAATAGTTTTAATTTATCTGCTAACATGAGTTCCAAAATTAGATACTCAGCTAATACTAAACCACCAAGCAATTTTCTTGTAAATATACTCTGAAGCAAAAAATCCATATAGCTCTGTTCTTTTCCTTTTTTAATGCTGTTTGGTATTTTCACTCTACCTTCTATGTAAATTAAGCCAACTTCACAATTTTAATATTTTTGCACTACTTTGGAGAAATATAAAGAATATTACCCTTACAATTACATATTATCATATTAACCAAAATTTTACTAATATGTAAGTGGTTTTGTTTAAGTCATTGCTAAAATACAAAATACTAAAAGTTTACCTTTGGGTGGTTTTAGTACATGGTACACTGGATTTTTCACTTTACTGACTGTTTAAAATAAGCTTTGATAAAAATGAAATGTCAAATGATAAAAATGAAATGTCAAATAAAGTCCTTATTGAAAGAAAGCAAGAAAATCCCTTGTAGTACTTTGTTAAAGAAGACAATTATACTCCAACTCTGTATTTTGTTCTTAAATAACTATGATCATAGATTTATTCTTTAATTTACACCAGTTATTGGGATGCTTTTATAATTTCTTATTTTAATTCGTTACATACCAGTTAGCAATGTCCTTGTGAGCTACTAAATTTTGAAGAAACGCTTGTAATCCTAATTGTCTATCTTCTAAAAAGTCGGCATTGTAATTGTCTTTAAACCAGCGTTTTGGAGGAAGTGCTAGTCGAAAACCAGGAAACATCTCTTTTAACTGAAAAAGAAATAAAGAGCAAATACAACGTTTAACTCAAGCACTATCAATTCTACAAAATCTATCCTGTTGACTACATGAATTATTCATGAAATAAGTTTAAAATAAAAGAATTAAATTCAGTTAAGCTTCGTATGCCTTATTTCTTGTTTTCTACCAGTTGTGTACACAGAAGAGTTCCAGTCTTTCCACATCCTTGCCAGAACTTGGCATTGTCCATCTTTTGAATGTTAACCATTTTATTGAGGGTGTAGAACCATTTCATTCTGGTTGTAATTTGCATTTCTTTGCTGACAAATGTTGTTGAATATCTTCTCATCTGCTCATTTGCATTTGAATATCTTCAGTGGTGAATTATGTATTAAATTTTGTAGCACCTTACCTTTTAAAAAATTAGGTTGCCTTTTTATTAAGTTAGAAGAGTTCTTTATATATTTCAGATACAAGTCCTCTGTCAGATATATGTATTATAAATATTTTCTCCCAACTTGCCCTGACTTTTCAATTTAAGTCTAAACAGAGCAGATGTTTTTTTAATTTTAATGTTATTTAATTCATCCATTGTTTCTTTTATGGTTTATGCTTTTTTTTAATCATAAAAAATTTTTTGCTTACTCCAAGGCTGTAAAGATTTTCTTCTATGTTTCTTTCCTAAAAGTTTAGTTTTAACTTTTATATTTTGATTATGACCTATTTTATACATTCGGCTTAAATTTTACTTTCTTAGGGAAGACTTTCCCAACCTTGTAAACTAGGTTAAGTCTTCCCTTCTACATTCTGCTCAAGTTACCACAATGTGTAACAAATTACCCGAAATCTCAGTGATATAAGATAACCACTTATTAATATTAAGCTCACAGATTTTTTTAGGCCAATAATTCATATGAGGTACAGTGAGAACAATATATCTCTATCATATAATGAATTCAGGCCTCAGCTGAAAGAGTTGAAGGCTGGGTGCTGGAATTGTCTGAAGTTCACTCACTTACATCTATAGTGGATGATGCTGGCTGCTGGCTGAGAACTTTGCCAAGGTTGTCAGCCATAAGCCTAACACTGGCCTCTCCAGGTATCCTGGACTTTTCTTGCAGCATGGAGGCTGGCTTCAAAAGGGAGCATTCCAAGAAAGCAAGCCAGAATGAAACTGTGTACTTCTTGTAATCCAGGCTTAAAAGTCACACAGCATTATTTCCACTGACCTCTATTGGGTTGAGTAGTCGCAAGACCATCCAGGTTCAAGGGGAGGGGAAATGTATTCTACCTCTTGATGGGCCATGGCAAGATTCAGGAAGAGCATATGGGACTGAAGATACTGCTGTGGTAACTTTTAGAAAAGACAATTTGATACACATTGTCAAATCATAAATTTATTTCTTTAATGACATCATTCACAATGTAAACAACACATTTAATTTAGGCTCTCTTATTAGACCAGTGATTCTAAACTTGGCTGCACATTAGAATCACCCAAGGAGTTTTAAAAGATATTAATGATTGTTTCCCATCTCTGATAGATTAGGATTTAATTAGTTGAAATGAGGCCTGGGCATTGTAATTTTAAAAAGCTTTCCAGGGGAATCCAAAGTGTAATTAAGATTGAGAACCCTTTTACTATACTACAATTATTACGCATGCCTTTGTCATAGTTGCATCTTTTATGTCTAGCATAGTGACTGCGACATAACAAGCAGTCAACAATATATGTTCAATAAATGAATGACTGAAATGAATCCGTGTACATTTGCATTTCTATACTTAAATATAAAATGAATATCATAACTACAAAGGAAAAATGCACTGGATAAAATAGTGGAAAAATGGAAAAATTATAATATTCTGTCTATATTTCTATACACATGTGAAGATAAAACAAATAGGGCAAAAACTACAGAGTAACTTAGATAACTAAAAACCTTAATTTGATTTCAAGATGTAACTAGATATTTATGGCCTTGGAGCTTTGTTATTTAATGTATCTGGAAAGAAAATAAAATGACAAAAGTCATGAGGGAAATGAAAATAGTCTTTTTATTAATTTTAAGCTTTATAATTTAAATGGTTAGATTTTTTTCACCCCTTAAAAAATTATCCGCAGAAAAGAAGTTGTCCCATAATTGGGTAATTCAAGAAGAGGAAGATAAGGGATAGAGAAAATAAGATCCAACAAAGGAGAGAAATGAAAAAAAAAATCACCAGAAAGATGGTGATTTTTTCAAGGCAATCTCAGGATGCCACTTACGAAGCTCATATGGTGGGCAGATCAGTTTAAGAGAGAGCAGCGTGACTCAAGAGACAGACATGTGGAAGAATATCACTGAACTTGTTTTTAATGTGAGGACTGAATGCCTGGTTGAATCTGCCATGGACTTTTTATATGAACCTGGAATGTCTTGACAATGAGTTGGTAAGGTCCTGCTCTCTCCTCCCTAAGCTCTGCTGCCTGGAAGCAACTGAGAACAGTAATTTTACCTCACAGAAATGTTCAGCTTTGTCCTACTGCTGTAACCTGGAAGTAGAAATATTGAGCTTAAATTTTAAATAGAATTTAGAGAAAAACTCACTTCTTATGGCCATATTTCTACAATCAATACATCTCCCAGCCCAACCTAAAACCCTGCCTGGTTGCCCCAACTCTGATAAGCCCTGTGCATTCTAGAATTTGCTCATGACTTTGTCCTCTGACTTCCTCAGCAGAGGCTTTTATCACTCCCAGAGAAGCTGAAGTCAGAACATAACCCAGGAAATAAAAATAAAACAAAAAGAAAATATTAATGTTCTATATAAATGTTCTTTTTCTAAGCAGTGTTATTTTAGTTATGTTCAATAATGTTTGTATCACCAATTAGCTATTTTTACTTCATAACTATATAACTGTGAAATGTAAATTCCTTAAAGTTAGTCATATCTATATAGTTTCTACATAACAGTAACTCCAAATTCCTAGCACAATGCTGAACTCAATCTACTCATTTCATAAATACTTCATGATTGATTTTATAAAATGAAAGATCCTAAGCTTTTATTTTTTACAATTATATTAATAATAACTACAATTTAAACTATGTGCCTCTTGGTGTTTGACATACTTTTAAAAAATATTGCCACTAAAAGCAAGTGACAGGTAGAGCTCTTTCTGAGACCTATAACACCGACATAACCATTTGTTAATTTTAAATGCCCATCTTGGAGGATTAAGGAGATATTTACTAAATTTAAATTAAACTGCTATCATTTTTTTTCAAAAAGATTTATCTAAATTTCAGCTTGCCTAAGAAAATATTTCAGCAATAAAGATGAAAACTAAAGAGATAATAGGAAGTAAACACTAAATAACAGTGGAGTCTGAAAAGAAAAATAATGTCATATAGGGTTAAATAGGTCTACAATGAAACTGTTTGAAATCAGTCTGCATGATAAAAATTGTAGTAATTTCATTAAAAGCTAAGTATTCCACTTAACTATCAGGTAACTTCATGAATTGCTTTTATCTTTCTGTTTATTTAGTCATTTCAAAAAATTAACAGAAGTACAGAATTATAAATTTTAAATTCATCAGTATAATATATGAAGCTCAGGAACAGTAAATAAAATACATACATAATTGTAGGTATGCATTAGAAATAACACTTTATTTTGGCATATTACAAGAAAGCATCTTAACCAAAACTTAAAATGGATAAAATATTTTAGCATTCTATATTTTACCTTTTCATTTAAACTGAGGTTTTTAGAGTGGCAGAAAAATTTGGCAGCTAAATAACTACAAAGTTACATGGGTTTCCCATCACCAAACACTATAAAAATATACTAACTTTAAAGTTTCAAGGAGTCCAAAGAAGGAAGAAAGGAAAAGTGGCAAATGGGAGAGAACAGGACCAGTAAAACTTTCTTATTAAACACCTGTCAAAATTGGAGAGTAATTTCTGCATGTTCTAAGATCATCTTACTTGGCCTCTCAAAAGCATAATAAATGGCTTGCTTCTTTTAGATAAATGATTTTTCACTTGGCTTCCAAAATATCACACTCTCTGCCTATTGCCCCATCTAAATTTTCTCTAGCTCTGGGGACAAGGCAGCTCTTCTTTTGCTATTAAATTCTAATAATAATTTACTTAATTCTTCACTTTGAGAAATTTAGGTTGCTTCCAACTTTTAACTACTAAAAACAAAGTAAAACATAGATAAACGAAACAATATACAAAACAATGAGGTAAGTGTCCTTAAAGCTAAATATTTCCCATGTTTATGACTACTTATATAGGATAAATCCTAGAAATGTGATTATAATGTTAAATTATGCAAAACTTTTGGGTGTCCTCTAGGAAGATTCATACTTCTAACATTGGGTATTATCATTTAAATATCAGTCAGCTTGACAGGTGAAAAACAGTGTCTTAATTTCCTTTTCTTGGAGTATCTGTGATATTAAGTGTTTTCCAGGTTTATTGGTCATTTATATTTCTTCTGTGAATTATCCTGCTCATACTGTTTGTTGCATTTTTTACTCTGGGGTTCACGTTCCTAATTTAGTTTTAAGGGTTCTTAATACACTGAGGTTTCTTATTCTGTTTCGTATGCACAGTAGACAGAATTCTAAATGTTCCATGACCTTTGCCTCTGGTATTACTTCTGTGATTTTATTATGTTACATAGAAAAAGGGATTTTGCAGCTGTAATTAAGGTTACTAATCAATTGACTTTAAGATAGGAAGATTACCTGGGTGAGCTTTATCTTACCACATGACTCCTTTAGACTGTTTTCTCTAGTTGGTGGCAGAGAAGAAAGCTGGAGAGCTTCAAAGCACAGGAAGAACTTGGCTAACTGTTGCTGGCTTTGAAGACAGAGGGGCTATGTGCAAGGACTGGAGGGCACTCTCTATGATAAACTATGAATGATTTTTGGCTGACAATCAGCCAGGAAACAGAAACTTTGGCCCTACAACTTCAAGAAACTAAATTCTGCCAACAGCCTGAATAAGCTTGGAAGGTAATTCTTCCCCAGAGCCTCCATATAAGTGCCTAGCACAGCTAACAGCTTGATTTTGACCGTGCTTGATGCTAAGCAATAAACACAGCTGAACCCACCCAAAAAACTAAATAATCAACAGGTGTCATTTTAAGCAACAAAGTTTATGGTAATTTATTATGCAGTAATAAGAAACTAATATAATATGTTAAATATGTTTTTGTTATCTTATAGACATATATAATTTTATAATAATTCAAAAGATCTTATACACATCTTTTTCAAACTCACAATTATTTATATTTCTGTTGGCAATTTTAAAGTTTCATATTTTTATACTAAAAATTTTTTATAAAAAATTTTTATTTTTAAAATTTTTAATTTAAAAATTTAATTTTCTTATGAACTAGAAAGGATTTGATTGACTCAATAAAGAAGAAAAAATATAAGTATAGGAAATAGAAGTATAGGAAATAGAAAAGAATTCAAAACTGAAATGTTAGTTTGGATTTATTATAGTACTTACTTTGTCATTAAGCCTAGAGAAGTCAGTGTATCTTCTGAAAACTACCCAGCTTTCTTCTGGGGTTTTCTTTACTAGTATTTTGTACACCTATGCACAGGAAGAAAAAGAGACAGAGAGAAATATAAAAGTAAAGATATTTAAAAATTCAAGCCAAATATTTTAAAAACTTTTAGTTGATAACCCAGTCTATAACAATTATTATGTAAAAAATATCAAAAATCATTTGAATCATCAAAAGTACAAATAATCAATGCAGGCACCAAAAGCCAGATTTTTTCCTTAAGTATATAAATATAACAGATTTGAGACAAAATGCTTTTTCTGTGCACAATAACAATAAACTCATCAGCTTCCAAAACATGATTTATGTCAACATATTCTAAAATTGATAAAGGAATTATACTTGAAGAAGCTATGAAAAATAGCCACTTTCGTTCTACACAATGTTTAAACTTAATAACTTCAAGCAAAGTTTTCAAATAAGTGTAATGTTTTTATTGTCAAGAATAAAATATGGAAGTCCTAGCCACAGCAATCAGGCAAAAGATATAAATAAAAGGCATCCAAATAGGGAAAAAAGAGGTCAAACTATGTGATTCTATGCCTAGAAAATCCTAAAGACTCTGCCAAAAGTCTCCCGGAACTGATAAAGGACTTCAGTAAAGTTTCAGGCTATAAAATCAATGTTTAAAAATGAACAGCATTTCCATACACCCATAACATTCAAGCTGAGAGCCAAATCAAGAATGCAGTCCCATTTACAGTAGCCACACACACACACACAAACACCTAGGAATACATCTAATCATGAAGGGGAAAGATCTCTACAAGGAGAACTACAAAACATTGCTGAAAGAAATCACAGACAACACAAAGAAACAGAAGAACATCCCATGCTCATGAATTGGAAGAATCAATATTGTTAAAATGGCCACACTGCCCAGAGCAGTCTACAGATTCAACAGTATTCCTATCAAACTACCAACATCATTCTCCACAGAATTAGAAAAAAACTACTCTAAAATCCACATGGCACCAAAAAAGAGCTGAAATAGCCAAAGCAATCCTAAGTGAAAAGAACAAAGCCAGCGGCATCACATTACCTGATTTCAAATTATACTATAAGGCTACAATAACCAAAACAGCATGGTACTGGTACAAATACAGACATCTAAACCAATGGAAGAGAACAGAGAACCCAGAAATAAAACTGCACACCTACAGCCATCTGATCTCTGATAAAGTTGACAAAAGAAAGAAACAGGGAAAGGATCCCCCGTTCAATAAATAGGGCTTGGATAACTGGCTAGCTCTATGCAGAAAAATGAAAGCAGAGCTCCATCTTTCACTATATATAAAAACTAACTCAGTATGGATTAAAGATTTAAAGGTAAGGTCACAAACTGTAAGAATCCCAGAAGAAAACCTAGGAAACACCATTCTGGACATCGGCCTTGGGAAAGAATTTATGACTAAGTTCTCAAAAGCAATTGCAACAAAAACAAAAATTGATCTAATTAAAATAAAGAGTTTCTACACAGCAAAAAAATTATCAATGGAGTAAAGAGATAACCTACAGAATGGGAGAAAATATTTGTAAACTATGTATCTGAGAAAGGTCTAATATCCAGAATCCATAAGGAACATAAACAATTCAAGGCTGGGCACAGTGGCTCACACCTGTAATCTCAGTTCTTTGGGAGGCCAGGGAAGGTGGGTCACTTGAGGTCAGGGGTTTGAGACCAGACTGGCCAACATGGTATGGTGAAACTCCGCCTCTACTAAAAATACAAAAATTAGTCAGATGTGGTGGGTGCCTGTAATCCCAGCTACTCGGAAGGCTGAGATGGGAGAATTGCTTGAACCTGGGAGGCAGAGGTTGCAGTGAGCCAAGATCACACTACTGCACTCAAGTGAGTGACAGAGTGAGATTCTGTCAAAAAAAAAAAAACAATAAAAATAAAAATAACTTAAAAAATTCAACAAATAACCTCATTAAAAGTAGGCAAAAGACATGAACAGACACTTCTTAAAAGATACACAAACAGCCAAGAAACATTAAAAAATGTTCAACAATACTACTCATTAGAAAAATGTAAATCAAAACCACAATGAGATACCATTTGACAGAAGTCAGAATGGCTATCAGTCATTATCACAACAGATGTTGATGATGTTATGGAGAAAAGAAGACACTTATACACTGCCGGTGGAATTGTAACTTAATTCAGCCACTGTGGAAAGCAGTTTGGAGATTTCTCAAAGAACTTAAAACAGAACTCCCATTTGACAAAGCAGTCCCATTCCTGGGTATATACCAAAAAGAAAATAAATTGTTCTACCAAAAAGATACATGCACTTGCATGTTCACTGCAGGAACTACTCACAATAGCAAAGACATGGAATCATTCTAGCTGTCCATCAAAGATGGATTTGATAAAGAAAATATGGTACATACACACCATGGAATACTAATGGATTTGAAAAAGAAAATATGGTACATATACACCATGGAATACTATGCAGCCATAAAAAAGAATGAAATCACATCCTTTGCAGGAACATGTATGGAGGTACAGGCCATTATCCTAAGCGAATTAATGCAGGAACAGAAAACCAAATAAATAATGTTCTCACTTATAAGTGGGAGGTAAATATTGGGTACTCATGGACATAAAGATAGCAACAATAGACACTGGGGACTCTTAGTCAGGAAGATGAGAGGAGAATGAGTTGAAAAACTGTTGGGTACTATGCTCACTACTTGGGTGATGGGTTCACTAGTATTTCAAACCTCAGCATCACGCAATATACCTATGTAATAAATCTGTGCATGTAATCCTTGAATCTAAAATGAAAGTTGAAATTATTGTAAAAAAGGGCAAAATATAAGCTTGAAATACCAAAAAACCCCAATTGAATAAAATTTACATTTTTGTAATTATGTACAATTATGTAGGCTACTGAATAGAAAAACTTGAAGCAAGTCAATATATTTTTAAAAGCGCTTAAGAAAAAAGTGAATTCTATTTTTTAAAAGCATAATTTTAGAACGTATTATGAGAAAGTGTTACTTATGATAGAATCTCAGAGAAACATCTAGTAGTTTTTGATAAGGTATTTTGCACTAAACTAGATATAGGCACATACGAGATATTCAATAACTATCTGCTGGATAAGAAAATCTCTTTAAAAAGTAACTTCTTTCCTGGACATTTGCTGTCCAATAATTTCCAAGTGTAGCTCTAGGGCTGCACTTTTGGTCACACATGGCAATTCAGCATTCAATGTGTCACTAGTCAAAACTAAGATGTGCTAAGAGTGCAACATATACATTGAATTTCAAAGATTTAATGTGAAAAAAGATGTAAATGGCATTTATTAAAATGGTCTAATACTAACTACATGTTAAAATAATATTTTGGACATATTTGGTTGAATAAGATATATTAATAAAATAATTTCACCTATTTCTTTTGTTTTTAATGTGGCTCCTAAGAAATTTAAAATTACAGATGTGATTCACAATTATGGCTCACATTATACTTCTATTGGACAGTGCTGCCCTAAAGATAACTCATTAGTTAGGGACTACAGATTATCCTTATCCTTTGATTTTTCTCCCATACAAACTTCTCTTTCAGCTTTTAAGGGGAGAATAAGGAGGAGTTAAGGATTAATCATTTAGCTTTGAAGTAAAAAAAAATAAGCAATTTATCTTTGTAACATATAAGGGTGGGAAACAAGGTTATTTGGATACTCTTTAAAGTCAGCAGAAGGTTCTGATCTAAAAAAGTTGCAATCGGGATACAAAAGAAATTCTTTTTAGTAGTCACTCATTAAAAGAAGAGAGAAGTCGACTTTAAAACTTTTCAGTATGAATGATACAGCATAAAAGTGCATTTCATATAATAATTAGGTTTATCTACAAATAATACATACTGACTTTATTTACTTGTCTTAGAAAATGAACTCCCTCTTCTAAATAAGTTACTCTCCACTGTGGCCACTGAATACCCCTGTTTCTCTAGGCAAGATAAAGTACAGACTTTTGTGTTTTATCTCTTCCAGAAAGTGCTCTTTCTGCTTGTTTGAGTAGTGCTTTCAATGAAAACTTTATGAACAGTACTGATCATTCCCTTCTCTATATTCCAATAACTGTTGTTTCTACTTTTTACTTGAAGCTTCCTATGTATTCTTTTACTGTTTTTATTTTAATGTAGTTGTTTTTGAATTACAAAATATATACAAAAAAGTACGCAATTCATAAGCATACAACTTGACAAGTTTTCACAAAATGAACACACCTATGTAACTAGTACCATGAGCGTATTAATCCATTTCATGTTGCTGATAAAGACATACCTGAGACGGGGCAATTTACAAAAGAAAGAGGTTTACTGGACTTGCAGTTCCATGTGGCTGGGGAGGCCTTATAATCATGGCAGAAAGTGAAGGCACATCTCTTTCGAAAGAAGAAGGCACATCAGACGAAAGAAGAGAGTTTGTGAAGGGAGATTCCCATTTTTAAAACCATCAGATCTCATGAGACTGTCACAAGAACAGCATGGGAAAGACCTGCCCCCATTGTTCAATTACCTCCCACTGGGTCCCTCCCACAACATGTGGGAACTCAAGATGTGGTTTGGATGGGGACATAGCCAAACCATATTATTCTGCCCCTGGCCCCTCTCAAATCTCATGTCCTCACATTTTAAAACCAATCATGCCTTCCTGACAGTCCCCCAAATTCTTAACTCATTTCAGCATTAACTCAAAGGTCCACAGTCCAAAGTCTCATACGAGACAAGAAGTCCCTTCTGTCTATGAGTCCGTAAAATCAAAAGCAAGCTAGTTACTTCCTAGATACAATGGCGATACAGGCATTGGGTAAATACAGGCATTCTGAGTGGGAGAAACTGGCCAAAACAAAAGGGCTACAGGCCCAATGCAAGTCTGAAATTCAGTGGGTCAGTCAATCTGAAAGCTCCAAAATACCCTCCTTTGACTCCGTGTCTCATTCATGTCCAGGTCATGCTGATGCAAGAAGTGGGCTCCCATGGCCTTGGGCAGTTCCACCCCTGTGGCTTTGCAGGGTATAGCCCTCCTCCTGACTGCTTTTATAAGCTGTGGCTTTTCCAGGTGCATGGTGCAAGCTGTTGGTGGATCTACCATTCTAGGATCTGGAGGACGATGGCCCTCTTCTCACAGCTCCACTAGGCAGTGCCCCAGTATGGACTCTGTATGGGGGCTCTGACCCCACATTTTCCTTCCACACAGCCCTAGCAGAGGTTCTTCATGAGGGTCCCACCCCTACAGCAAACTTCTATCTGGGCATCCAGGTATTTCCATACATCGTCTGAAATCTAGGCAGAGGTTCTCAAACCTCAATTCTTGACTTCTGTGTACTTGCAGGCTCAACACTATGTGGCAGCTGCCAAGGCTTGGGGATTGCACCCTCTGAAGCCATGGCCTGAGCTCTATCTTGGCCCCTTTCAGCCACGGCTGGAGCAGCTGGGATGCAGGGCACCAAGCCTTCTAGGCTGCACACAGCACAGGGACCCTGGGCCCAGTCCACAAAACCACGTTTTCTTCCTAGGCCTTTGGGCCTGTGATGGGAGGGGCTGCAATGAAGACCTCTCATATACCCTGGAGACATTTTTCCCATTGTCTTGGGGATTAACATTGGGCTCCTTATTACTTATGCAAATTTCTATAGCCAGCTTGAATTCCTCCTCAGAAAATGGGATTTTACTTTCTATTGCACTGTCAGGCTGTACATTTTCTAAACTTTTATGCTCTGCTTCCCTTATAAAACTGAATGCCTTTAGTAGCACCCAAGTCACCTCTTGAATGCTTTGCTGCTTAGAAATTTCTTCCACCAGATACCCTAAATCATCCTTCTCAAGTTCAAAATTCCACAAAACTCTCGGGCAGGGGTAAAATGTCTCCAGTTTCTTTGCTAAAACATAACAAGAGTTACCTTTGCTCCATTTCCCAACAAGTTCCTCATCTGTAACTGAGACTACCTCAGCCTGGACTTTATTGTTCATATTACTATCAGCATTTTGGGAAAAGCCATTCAACAAGTCTCTAGGAAGCTCCAAACTTTCCCACATTTTCCTATCTTCTTCTGAGCCCTCCAAACTCTTCCAAGTTCCAAAGTCGCTTCCATATTTTCGGGTATCTTTTTAGCAGCACCCCACTCTACTGGTACCAACTTACTGTATTAGTCCGTTTTCACACTGCTGATAAAGACATACATGAGACTGGGCAATTTACAAAAGAAAGAGGTTTATTGGACTTATAGTTCCACATGGCTGGGAGGCCTCATAATCATGATGGAAGGTGAAAGGCAAGTCTCACATGGTGGCAGACAAGAGAAGACAGCTTGTGCAGGGAGACTCCCATTTTTAAAACCACCAGATCTCATGAGACTTATTCACTATCACAAGAACAGTATGGGAAAGACCTGCCCCAATGATTGCCCCTTGCCCCTCATCTGAGACAAGGTAAGTCCTTTCTGCCCATCAGCTTGTAAAATCAAAAGCAAGTTAGCTATACTTCCTAATTACCTCCCACCAGGTCCCTCCCACAACACGTGGGAATTAAAGATGAGATTTAGGTGGGGACACAGTCAAACCATATCAGTGAGCAAGAAACAAAACATTAGCAAAGAGGTCTACAGCATGCTTCCTTCCCAATCCTACTCACTACCCATCCTAGTCAATTTTTGTCTTTAAACATCCTTTTTAAAGACTAGACACTTTATATATTATCAGATCAACAATGAGTCCTAATACTTTTTTAGTTACGAGATCAATTCAAAAGACTACATCTAGAAAAAATTATTTTACAAACCTAACATTATCAAGCTTGTATCTCCAGCTCATACCACTCCCTTAAACTCAGCTTATGTGTATACACACACACAATACATATATATGTGTACACGTTAACACATGTAACATCTCCATTTCAATGTCAAACAGACATATCAAATTTAGCATATCTAAAAACAAATCTTGATCATCCCCTCAAAACCTGTCATTTAATTAAATGGCAGCCATATTCTTCCCATTGCTTAGGCCAAAACTTTTGAAGTCATCTTTGACTTCTCTTTCTTCCACACTCCACTTCCAAATCATTAGGAAATATTGCTGGTTCTACATTTAAAATAGATCTAGAAACTGATCACTTCTCAGGACCTCCTCCACCATCCCAGTTCACAATACCATCACGTCTCCCTTGGATTGCTACAAGAACCTACTAACTGCTTTCTGCTTTGACTGTTCTCCATCTTGACCAAACCAGTCTCAATTCAGTAGCCAGAAGGAACTTTCTAAAACGTTAAGTCAGATCACATGACTCTTGTTTTAAAAACCTTTTCAAAGATTCCCATCTCATGCAGAGTAAAATCCAAAGACTTTACAGTGCCTCCTTCCCTATGTGATCTGTGTGCCACACTTCCCTGCCTGTCATCTCATTCCCTACACCTCCCACAGCTTACTCTGCTGACAGCCACAAGGATCTTTGTAGTTGTCCCATCTGTGCTGAAAACACATTCTCATGGCTCATTCCCTGTTAGTACTAACATCTTTTTTTGTGAGGCCACGACTGACAGTGCTATTTAAATCCCAACCCCAGATTTGAGGAAATTCCCTTTCTTTCTTCTCTATCTTATTTCTCTCAATAGTGCTTATCACCATGTGACATATCAGGCGTCTTGTTATTTACTTACTTATCATGCTTTCATTCAAATTGCTGTACCACTACGTCCCAGAACAGTGCCTGAGGCATAATAGGTAATTAAAAAAAAAGTTGAGTTAATAAATGAATATGACTAATTTCATGTCTGTCTGTCATTACTTCCTCCTCTCCAGTCTCTTGAAATGCTTTATATAACACCACCTTGTATTTGGCCACATACCTGCATCTTCACACATATCATCTGTCTTAGTCTGTTAGGTCTGTTATAACAAAATACCACAAATTTGGTAGCCTGTAAACAACAGAAATTTATTTCTCAAAGTTCTAGAGTCTGAGAAGTCCAAGATCAAGACAGTAACAGATTTGGTATCTGGAGAGGGCCTGCTTTCTGGTTTATACATGGTGCCTTATAGCTATGTCCTCACATGTGGAAAGGACAAGAAAGCTCTCTGGGGCGTCTTTTTAAGGGTCCTAATCCTATTTATGGGGGCTCTGCTCCCATGACCTACTGGCTTCCAAAAGCTCCATCTCTTAATACTATCACCTTGAAGGTTAGGTTTCAACATATGAATTTTGAAGGAACACACATGCAGACCATAGTATCAACTCAATAAATGCCTATTCCTTAATTCAGGAAATTGGCCATCAGTTTATTATAATTTCTAAAAATTTTCTAAAAAAGAGAGAGAGAGAGTTCCCTGCAGATTTCCTATATCACAGTCTTATGATAATTTTAAAGACCGCCTCTTCATAAATTATGTCAACAATTTTTCCTTGGAGGTCATCCTATCGTGTCATAAATTTGCAGCAGGAAACACTGAAGTAAACATTAAACTTTATTAAAAGAACAAACTCTTACCAAAAAAGTAAACCTCTTGAGTTAATAAGTGAGTTAAGCAAGGTTGCTGGATACATAAACATAAAAGGTCAAAATATATAAAATACCAGTAAATAGAAAACAAAAATAGATGTCTCTCACAAGAACATCAAACAACATCCATAACCTGAAACAAATCTAACCGAAAGATGTAAGAATCCTGCACCAGAAACAACAAAACATTACTAGAAAAAATTAAAGCCTTAAGTCAATGGATGAGGTTCATAGATTTAAAGACTCAGTATTGTAAAGATGTCAGTTCTCCCCAGATTAATCTATAGATCTAACAAAATCTCAATGCAAAGGGCCAAGAATAGCGAAGGCCATCCTGAAGAAAAAAGCTAGAGTACTTACACTGCTAGATATCGACCTATTACAAGATTTTACTAATTAAGACAGTGTGAAATTAGTAAAGGATGGAAAAACAGAACACAGAAGCAGACCCATGCATTTATGTTCACATGATTTATGACACAGACAACACTGAAAATGAAGAGGAGAAAGAGGTATTTTAAATAAGTCTGATTAATTGATCCCATCTGAGGAAAAAAAAAAATACTTGACCCTCATCTCACACCATGGACAAAAATCAATTCCAGTGGTTTACAATGTGAAAGGCCCAACAGTAAAGATTTTAGAAGAAAACAAAGGACAATATCTTTGTAACCTTGGAGTAGGCAAAGATTTCAAAAAGTGATAGCCATTCAAAAAATTAACAAATCAAACCAAATTAAAATTAAGAACTTTTGTTTATCAAAGGTATTATCAAGGAATTGAAAAGGCAAAGCAGAGTGAGGAGGATAGTCGTAATACATTATCTGAAAAAAACATATCCAAAATGCGTAGAAAACTACAAATCAAAAGGGAGACTTCGCAAAAGAAAAATGAACAAAAATCATGCACAGATATTTCACAAGAGAATATCCAAACAGCCAAAAAACTTTTTTTAATCCAATTTAATTAGTCATTAAGAAAATTCAAAAACCACAACATATTACTCTATACCCATGAGAATAGCTGAAATGATAAAAATGTTAAAATATCACATGTGAGGAAGCTATGGATCAACTGAAACTCTCATATCCTGCTTTTAGGAGTATAAATCAGTACAACCATTCTGAAACACTGTTCATCAATATCTTTTAAAGCTGGGCATGTAATTTGGCAATGCTAAAGAAAAGAGACTAGATGCAAAAAGAGTATGTAACTCCATTTAGATAAAGTACAAAAATAGGCAAAATTAATCTAGGCTATACAAAAGTATTGGGTGAATGGGTTCTGACTGGCAGAAAACCCAGAGCATTTAAGATTCTAGTAACGTCCTTTTCCTTGATTTATGTGCTATTAATAGTTACATAGGTGTGTCTGGTTTGTGAAAATTTATTAAGGTAAAGCAAAAGTTTACAACAATATGATAGAATTCAGTGGTGTAAAAACCATTAGAATTTCATATTCAAGAAATTATAAGTACAGGTTTACATTAATTTAACACTGGTTTAAACACACAGATTAGCCAATCTTTCACTTTGTACTGGTATACAGCAGAAGTCAATACTTACAGTAAATTTAGCTCTTTCTTCCATCACTTCATAACCCAGTATAGTAGGTGTAGATGGTCTATCTTCCCAAATCACTGTTTCCGGATTTTGCTCTTCAGTTTCTCTTGGTCTCGTGGAATACTCAATGGAAGAAGCTGCACCTGTAAATTTAGTCCTAATGAGGGGACTGCTACAGACAGGTGAAGTATTATCCATTTGATCAGGAACACTTGTCTGTTTAAAATTACCCATATTTGCGTCTTCTAACTGGCCTTTAGAAGAGTTTGAGCTTGTTGAGACACTGCCAAAAGAAGAACTTCTTTGATTTCTGTTGGTCGTAAAACTGGAAGCAGAGTTTCCTATGGGCATAGGAACTGGGACATAAGGAGTTGCCATCTTCTCTTGGCTTTTGCAACAAGCTTGCACACTATTGAGTCCACTTAGAGAACAACTAATATGCAATCCATTATTTTCTTCTTAGGAATTCACTATCTAAAAATGAAAAGGACATATTAAAAGATTAGTCTTTAATCTGCAGCAGGATCCAAAAGAACAATGTTCTTTTCAATTTCATGACACTCTATTATTTTATTTGGAATGAAAACATACCTCAAACCCCTTTTTTAAATCCCAGTTGTCTTTAAGGACTCCTATTTGCAAGGCAGAGAGAGCAAAACTGCTTCACACTCTTTTTCCTTGACCCCATGTTACATGTTATCCCTTTTCCCCTACTTTATTCCCTTGTGAAGTATTTCTGTAATGTTCATTTTAACCTGATTTCATCTATGTAAAATTGGTAGGAGAAAGATTGGTAAAGACCCTTCTGAAGCTTTATTCCACGCTTATCATCCTGACAGTATTACATTTCAGTACAAGAGAGAAAAAGAGAAGGAGGAAAACTATTTACATTACCTCTGGATTTAATCAGAAAGAGAGGAAATCTATTCACATTATCTTTCAATTTAATTAGTGAAACTACAAAAACTTACACAGAGTAGTAACAATGAACCAGATGCTTACATGCTACATAGTATAATTTTATAGAACCCAGGATTAAAAATACACTTAGTCAAGTTACTAAAATAAAACCCAGTAAACATTAAACTTATACGCATCAAAATTAAATAGTGAAAAGTGTAACCGTTCTTCACAGCTTACAGGTCATCACTAATTCTGCTCTGCGATAAACTGAGGGTATTTAAATCTTTATAAGTTACACTCAAGGATCTGTTATCAAAAGGACTAGTATATCTTGTGTCAAAATATTATCATAGCACAAAGAAGAAATGGTTTGCTATTACGTTGTTAAATAAACTCATAAGAAACTGTAATAACTACAGACCAACAAAATGACAAGACTACACACAATAACTGCCCAACTTTTCATACGAAACTCTGCTAGTGGGAAAGGTAAGAAATGAGTCGCCTGGACTTGGAAAGATGCTGAAATAAGATTTTTAACTCTGGGCCGGGCGCAGTGGCTCAACGCCTGTAATCCCAGCACTTTGGGAGGCCGAGGCGGGTGGATCACCTGAGGTCAGGAGTTCTTGGCTAGCCTGGACAACATGGTGAAACCCCGGCTCTACTAAAAATACAAAAATTAGCCGGGCGTGGTGGCGCGCACCTGTAACCCCAGCTACTCGGGAGGCTGAGGCAGGAGAATGGCTTGAACCCTGGAGGTAGAGGTTGCAGTGAGCCGAGATCGTGCCATTGCACTCCAGCCTGGGCTACAAGAGCGAAACTCCATCTCAAAAAAAAAAAAAAAAAAAAAAAAAAAAAGATTTTTAACTCAAGTGACTCTCGGTAACCTTTCCCCATTATCAAAGATTTATGAAACTTTAGCTGCTGATTCACCGCTCCTCAGTTCCGCCTGACGGCCTCCCCCAAAATAAGTTAAGTCTGAAATCTCAACCTTCTCAAGGTCCGAGGGATCCACCTGGCCTTTGCCACTCTTCTACCTGAGGCCGCCTGGCTGCGGGAGGTCGCATATCAATACAACCACTGACGTCCGAAGATGTGAGCGCTACCCAAGCGTTAAAAACAAAACAAAACACGTGCTGTGCTCATTAGGGGCGTCTTCACCTCTGCCCTGGTGCGGAGTTGCTCCCAGGACGACCAGTTCAGTCTCACTCTGGAAAACCTCAGGTGAGATGGCCCGACTCTGAACAACCCCGTGGGCTGGAGGAAAGAGGCAAATACCCGGCATAGTTCGACCCTCGGAAGGTAAGGCCGGGGTCCGCGCCGGCCACGGGTCTTCCACACTGCAGGCGGCGAGACCCGCCGCTCCCCGGGCTCCCAGACTCTCCCGCCTCCGCTGCCCAGTGCGCGCCCAGCGCCTCCCAGACTCACAGTGGGGTCGGCGGTGGCCTGAAGGTGGCTGGGCTTCCTGCGGCGCCTCTCCACTCTCCCGCGGAGCCTCTCGCCGCCCGCCAGACATCGAGGTTGCAGGTGTCACCCGTACGAGAACCCGGGACAGCGACCGCCTGTCCTGAGGTAACGACCCAGTCCTTACCTCAGCCCACTCCGCGATCCCGAACGAGCGCGCTTCCCGGTGACGGTTAAACCGGACTCTCCTTAACCGCAGCTTTTCACCTCCTCCCTCAGCAGCGAGAAGCCTCACGTGACACCCCCGCCCCAAAAGCAGCTGCTCCCCGCCTCAGCCTGTCTCTGCCCGGCTGCCGGGCCCGAGATCCCTGCCGTGTGGAAGGAGGGGCCGAACTTGGGACAGCTCTGCCGGAAGTGATGTCACGCCAAGGGTGCCCGCCCACCAGAGGCGCGACTGGAGTTGTCCGGCCGGGCCCTCAGATAGCGAAGATAAACGTAATCCTGTGGCAGGAAGTCGACATTCTCTGCACTATCTTTACTTTTCCAACCGAACTTCTGAGAAATGGAGGCTACAATACCTAGTTTGCAAAACAGGAGATTAGAAGACTACAATTCCCAGAAGGAACTACGAGCAACATTGGTCCGCGCTCATACTTTGCATCATGGGACTTGTAGTTATCACCAGCTTGCGCTGGTTCTAACAGGTTATAGATTGTTTTCTAGAATTAGCAGCGCTTTAAGGGATGACAATCGATTAGAAGAGTAGGAAGATAGAACACTGCTTAGTAGCTGCTTCGTTCTACATAATTCAAAAGTCCTCACTGGCAGAGAACCCCTGAAATTCTGTAGTGTCTTTTTACTACCTGGTGAGCAATTTGATCCCGATGATGGAATATTAGCCTTGTTAGACATGCGCTTCTGAAGACCTATGAAGTCGGGAAAGCCGAGCTTTTTGATAGACAAATTCCAAGATTCAGACCGGTCTACAGGTCATTTCATCATTAGAATCAGATAATGTGGTTGAAAAATCATTCCATGATTTCTGAGGCTTTGGTGTAGTCCCAGTGTTACCCATGGAGGGTCTTGACTACAAGTCGTCCAGGTTCTTGGTGTTCTGAACAAAGAATTGGACAAAACGCACAAAGAAAGCAAGGAAAGAATGAAGCAAGGAAAGCAGAGATTTATTGAAATGACAGTACATACACTCTACAGAGTGGGAGTGGCCTCCAGTAAGTGCCTCAAGAGCCCTGGTTACAGGATTTTCTGGAGTTTAAATATCCTCTAGAGATTTCCCGTTGGTTACTTGGTTCCCACCCTCTGTAAATTAAGGAGTAGCCTGCAACCAATCAGAGGCAAAAGTTACAAAGTTATTCTCCTATGCAAATGAAGACTAGGCCCAGATACCAAGGGCCTAGAAGGTTGGGCAGGGGGTTGCAAAGGGAATTGCCTCTGGTCCTTTTGTTACTTGAGCTTGGAAAGTTGGAGTTTTCCTTTTGATTTACTTTTAGAAAGTCAGCATGAATGGGCCTTAGGTTCCCTGCCTCCAGACCCTATTCTACTGCCCGACTAAGAGTGGGAAAATATGATAGTGGTCATTTTGAAATGAAGGTTGGAAAATAGTCTGGTTTGTGACATGACGATGGTTTTGGTTTGAGAGATTCTGCCCTTTCAGTGTGAATGAAATAAAAATAGAATTCTATAGAAACAATGTTAGGTAGGAGAATAGGGTCTGGAGGCAGGGGACCTAAGCCTGATTCATGCTGACTGGATATCAGAGGCGACTCCATTTTCAACCTCTCCTTTTCCTGCGTGGCAGTCGCTGCATGGCAGTTGCAACCCTCCTTTCTTCGGGCGGCAGTTGAAAAATGAAAGTACCTCTGATAGGTCCCCTCCCACAACCAATCAGACTGGTTGAGGGCCTACTTTTCACTCTGATTGGTCTCCTTCCACAACCAATCCGATTGGGCATGGGCCAATGGGACATCTCTAGAGGGTATTTAAGCCCCAGAAAATTCTGTAGTTGATGCTCTTGAACAACTTGCTTAAGCCTGTTCTCCCTCTGTGGAATATACTTTCCTTTAAAATAAATCTCTGCTTTCCTTGCCTTGTTTGTGTGTTCTGTCCAATTCTTTGTTCAAAACACCAAGAACCTGGACAACTACCCTCAACTGGTAACATATTTTGGCGAGCCAGCCAGGAGGTAAGCCCAAAGTTTGGGATTTTTTTCTTTTTCCTCTTTCTCTCTCTCTTTTCCTTTCCAAGTTGGGACCCTTGATGGGCAGTGCCTAAGCATGGAGGCAACTGCAGGTTTCTGGCTGGGGCCACTCTCTGGTGAAACTAAAAGGTCTATGTGGAAGCACCTGACTACTACCACCTGGTTTAGATGAGGAACCTGAGTCCTTTTCTTTTTGTCTTTCAGTGGGTGTTTCCTAGTAGCCCCTTGGTAATTGAAGGCAACCGGGGCCACTCTCTGGTGTTAACTGAAGGCCCAGGAGTGAATGGGGATAGCTGCCTTGCCCAGAAGGTGGAAGGACTCTTTTCTGTCTTTTCCAGTTACAATCCCTGATGCCTGTGAGTGATGCAATTGGCAGTGGCAGCCTGTCCAGGGAAAATTCACACACGTTTCAGGTGACTTAAGCCTTCTTTCCTTACGTTAAATTCTTCCCTTCCCCTACTCGACTGGCTAAGGATAAGTCACAGGGTTTGGGCATATTTGTGGTCTGTGTAACTCATGGAGGGAATTCATGAAAGGGAATCTATGTACAATTTAATCTTGTCCAAATTTAGAAGGTTAAAGAATTGTTCTAAGTGGGATAGGAAAAAAATCCACAGGTTTGTCTGAAAGTTAATTCTAGAAGTAGAGACCTACATCCAGGGGCAAGAGGGAAAGCTCATAGTGGGTCATCAGTGGTGATCGGAATGGGTCCCTGGCACCCATCTAAGGTCAGAGATGTCTGATGGACTAAGAGAGGTCCCTGGCACTAGAGGATTGACTGCTCCCGCTCCCACCAAGGGGCTCAGTTAGGCAAAACTCTAGCAGTGTGAAAGGAGGAATTAGATGAAGACTGAAGGGGCCTAGAGTCTTCCTCACTGCCCCTGTCCGGGAACATCATAATTACTATTGCAGAGCTCTGGGTAACTAGATGTCATGGGCACCTAAATTCAGTATTGTTTTTCCCCCATACAGGGGAGAATTACTCTTTCCTTACTGCTTATGCAGGAAAACTTTCCTCCCAGTCCAAGAGTGTTATGGGAACAGAAGGAAAGACACAAATGAGATTCTTTACTCCTCCTTTGTCAATTTGAGAAACAAATCTTCCAACAGAAATCTTTAGTAGTTCCAAGCTGTCCCATCCATCTGTTGGGAAGAGATATTATCATTAAAATAGGGATACTAATACAATTTAAGCATCACCCAGTAAAATTGCTAATAGTCAAAAATACAGGCAATATCCCAGACCACAGGTTAACCTGCTAGCATGGTATGCTAGGAAACCAGGTGTATTAGTCCATTTTCACACTGCTGATAAGGACAAACCTGAGACTGGACAATTTACAAAAGAAATACATTTAATGAACTTGCAGTTCCACATAGCTGGGAAGGCCTCCAATCGTGGTGGAAGGCAAGGAACAAGTCACATCCTATGTGGATGGTAGCAGGCAAAGAGAGAAGTTGTGAAGGGAAACTCCCCCTCATAAAACTTTCAGATCTTGTGAGACTTGTTCATGATCATGAAAACAGCATGGGAAAAACCTGCCCCTATGATTCAATTACCTCCCACTGGGTGTCTCCTATAACATGTGGGAACTCAAGATGAGATTTGGGTGGAGACACAGCCAAACCATATCACCAGGGAAAGCTAAAACAGTAGTGCCAGTCAAAATACCCATTTAAAGACCTCAGCTATTTCCCCAATTGAAAACAATGCCCAATTAAGCTGGAAGCAAGAAAAGGCCTGACATTCATAGTTGAGATATTACTTATCCATGGGCTCTAAAAACCCTGCAATTCTCTCTTAAAAACCCGCATCCTAACCATTCTAAAGCCCTTGAGGGAATACCTGCTAGTACAGGATTTCGGAATAGTTTGTGAGACTGTTATCCCTGTCCACCCATTGGAGGTAGATCCATATACCCTCCTGGCTCAGGTGCCAGGGGATGCAAAATGTTTCTCCTAGACCTAAAAGATGCTTTCATCTCTATTCCTCTGGCCCCAGAATCCCAATACCTTTTTGCCTTTGAATGGGAAAATCTTAATACCAGAAAAAAACAATGCACTTGGACAGTGTTCCCTCAGGGCTTTCGGCTTAGCCCTGATTTCTTAGCCTGATCTGTGGAGAGGGATCTGAGGGATCTGCAATTGGAGAACAGGAGTATATTCCAGTATGTGGATGAACTTACTGTGTGTAGCCCAACCCAGGAGGCTTCTGACCAAAATACTGTAAAAATCTTGAATTTCCTGACTGACAGAGGATATGAAGTGTCCAAAAAGAAGGCTCAGATTACCTTCCAATGGGTCCAATATTTAGGGTATGTCTTAACACCGGGAACCCGGCAAATATCCCCAGAATGAGTGTAAGCCATATGTGGTTCCCCCGCTACCACCAAGCAGCAGCTTTGTTCTTTCTGGGAAATGGCTGGGTTTTGCAGAATACTGGTACCAAATTTTGGGCTTGTAGCAAAGCTCGTATGTGAAGCAAAAAGGAGGCCTGAAAATGAGCTAATGGAATCAACCCCAGAAATGAGAAGCCTTCATCAAGCTAAAACAGGCCCTTACCCAGGCTCCTGCTCTTGGCATCCCAGACATAACTAAGCCCTTCTCCTTGTATGTAGCTGAGAAGGGCATAGCTGTGGGAGTGCTAGCCTAGAAATTAGAACCAGAACCCAGACCAACTGCCTGCTTTTCAAGGAAGTTGGATGGAGTAGCCTTGAGATGGCCAAGTTTCCTGCAGGCAATAGCCACTGCTGTGTTTGTGGAGGAAGCCACTAAAATCACCCTGGGTCAACCACTGGACGTTCTAACCCACCATCAGGTAAAGCCAGTCTTAGAGATAAAAGGACACATGTGGATGATGGAGGAAAAGTTAAACATATACCAGGCCATGCTCCTAGACAATCCAGATGTAACCCTTAAAACCTGTAACACCTTGAATCCATCTTCATTGCTACCCACAGGCCCAATAACTGATCATTCCTGTGAGCAGGTCATTGTACACACATATATTAGCTGGCCTGATTTAAAAGATTAGCCTCTCCCAGATTCTGAGGATAACTGGTTCACAGATGGCAGTAGTTTTGTGTCAAATGGGGAGTGCTGAGCTGGATATGCAATAGTAAATTACAACACCATTATTGAAGCAGTCACTGCCCCCTGGCACATCAGCACAAAATACTGAAATCATTGTTCTTACCTGAGCATTAATATTGGGACAAACGAAAAAGCTTAACATACATACAGATTCTAAATATGAATTCCTTATGTTTCATGCGCATGCTACAATCTGGAAAGAACGGGGATTACTAAATAGCAAATACTCTCCAATAAAGCATGGGCCTGAAATTCCTCAGCTATTGGAAGCAATACACCTGTCAAAGGCTGTAGCTATAATCCATTGTAGGGGCGTCAAAGGGACTTACTCCCTGTAGCACAAGGGAACAGAAGGGCTGATAGAGAAGCCAAAGCCACATCCCTCAGGGTGCAATCCCAACAAATCCTAGCACTGCTTCCTTTCTATGATTCCCCAATGGATCCTGAATACACACTACAGGAAGAACAGTTAATAAAGGAACAAGGGGGACAAAAATAAGAATCCTGGTGGTATATGGAATCAAACTAAATCTCCCTCAAACAGCCCAATGGAGATGCCACCCTGACCGTGGTTAACAGGCTCTTCATTGGGCCTAACTTAGATTCAGTGGTTAAGCAGGTCTGTCAAGCCTGCTCACTGTGTGCACCTAACAGTCCAGGAAACAAAATGCTTCCTCTAATAGAATCAGTCCTGAGGAGAGGAACTTACCCAGGGGAAGACTGTCAATTAGACTTCACCCAAATGCCCACTTATAGAGGATACAAGTTTTTGTTAGTGCTAATAGATACCTTTACTGGTTGGGTTGAAACTTACCCTACCAGAATAGAGAAGGCTAATGAGGTTATAAAGTTTCTCTTACAATAAATAGTCCCCTAGTTTGGGTAACCTCAGGGTCTCCAAAGTGATAATGGCCCATCCTTTAACTCCCCAATAACTCAAGGGGTCGCTAAGACCTTCAGGATCAAATACTATTTACATTCAGTGTGGAGGCCTTAATCCTTCGGGAAAGTAGAAAGGGCTAACCAAACTCTAAAAAAAGCATTAGGTAAGCTATGTTAGGAAACATCAGAAATTTCACTGACTATATCCCTCTTAAGGATCTGCAATACCCCTGGAGCAAAAATAAATATAAACCTATATAAAATGTTGTATGGGAGGCCATTCTCAACTAACGATCTAATTACTGATCCAGAAACAGCTGGTTTAGTAAACTACCTAGTTAACGGACAATTTCAGCAGGCTTTAACAAAAGTTTGGAACTCAAAGACTCCCCATACCAGGAGCTAACCAGCATCCCAAAATCAGGCCAAGAGATAAGGTACTCGTTAAAACTTGGAAGGAGGTATCACCTGCTCAACAACTACAGCCCAAATGAAAGGGATCATTTTCAGTGGTACTGGCCATGATTTCCATGGTCAAAGTATTAGGATTAAATAGTTGGATACAACTTTCAAGGATCAAGTCTGTGATACCTGAAGCCTTGGACCTGGAACCCGAAGTTTCCATCAGCCACTACACCTGTGAACCAGTGGAAGACCTGAAGTACCTGTTTAGAAGACAGCCAAAAGGTAAGTAAATGCCTACCAACTTTCCTTGGTGTTTTTGTTGCATAGTTACTGTAGGCTGGATAATAGTAGCCATATTTTTTATATATTTTTGCAGTTTTTCTTTTTTCAAATATTTGGAATCACTTCCTTTGGAGCATTAAGCAGAATGTTTGAATTTCTCCCTATAACAAACATTCCTGATAGCATAGGTATCAACCCCCTGAAGTTCCCATTAGATCTTTTAACCAAATACATTTCCTCTCACCTAGAGACCATCGAGCTTCATATGATCATGCAACAACATTGCCAGGTAGTTCCAAATGAAGATAGCACCCCCGGCCATCAATAAACTACCCTGCCTCCACTAGATAGAGCAGGGAAAAAGTTCCATGATCTCCAATAGGTAGGGACTGCTCCCCAAGTTAACTTGAAGCAGTTACAGAAGAAAGACCATCAGTCCCTCTGCTTTCCATAAAGATTTATGGGAATCACATCTCTCAGGGGGAAAATAGGGTCTGGAGGCAGGGAACCTAAGGCTGATTCATGCTGACTAGGTGTCAGAGGCTACTCCCTTTAAGACCTCTCCTTCTGTGTGGCAGTTGAAAAATGAGACCAATATCCCTGATGAACATTGATGTGAAAATCCACAATAAAATACTGGCAAACCAAATCCAGCAGCACATCAAAAAGCTTATCCACCACAATCAAGTCAGCTGCTTCCCTGGGATGCAAGACTCATTCAACATATGCAAATCAATAAATGTAATCCATCATATAAACAGAACCAACGACAAAAACCACATGATTATCTTAATAGAAAAGGCCTTCGACAAAATTCAGCAGCCCTTCATGCTAAAAACTCTTAATAAACTAGGTATTGATGGAATGTATCTCAAAATAATAAGAGCTGTTTGTGACAAACTCACAGCCAATACCATACTGAATGGGCAAAAACTGGAAGCATTCCCTTTGAAAACTGGCACAAGAAGGATGCCCTCTCTCAACATAGTGTTGGAAGTTCTGGCCAGGGCAATCAGGCAAGAGAAAGAAATAAAGTGTATTCAATTAGGAAAAGAGGAAGTCAAATTGTCCCTGTTTGCGGGTGACATGATTGTATATTTAGAAAACCCCATCGTTTCAACCCAAAATCTCCTTAAGCTGATAAGCAACTTCAGCAAAGTCTCGGGATACAAAATCAATGTGCAAAAATCACAAGCTTTCTTATACACCAATAACAGACAAACAGAACCAAATCATGAGTGAACTCCCATTCACAATTGCTACAAAGAGAATAAAATACCTAGGAATCCAACTCACAAGGGATGTGAAGGACCTCTTCAAGGAGAACTAAAAACCACGGCTCAACAAAATAAAAGAGGACACAAACAAATGGAAGAACATTCCATGCTCATGGACAGGAAGAATCAATGTTGTGAAAATGGCCATACTGCCCAAAGTAATTTATAGATTCAATGCTATTTCCATCAAGCTACCAATGACTTTCTTCACAGAATTGGAAAAAACTTCTTTAAAGTTCATAGGGAATCAAAAAAGAGCCTGCATAGGCAAGACAATCCTAAGCAAAAAGAACAAAGCTGGAGGCATCATGCTACCTGACTTCAAACTATACTACAAGACTACAGTAACCAAAACAGCATGGTACTGATACCAAAACAGAGATATAGACCAATGGAACAGAACAGAGGCCTCAGAAATAACACCACACATCTGCAACCATCTGATCTTTGACAAACCTGACAAAAACCAGAAATGGAGAAAGGATTCACTATTTAATAAATGGTTCTGGGAAAACTGGCTAGCCATATGTAGAAAGCTGAAACTGGATCCCTTCCTTACACTATATACAAAAATTAACTCAAGATGGATTAAAGATTTAAATGTAAGACCTAAAACCATAAAAATCCTAGAAGAAAACTTAGGCAATACCATTCAGGACGTAGGCATGGGCAAAGACTTCATGACTAAAACACCAAAAGCAATGGCAACAAAAGCCAAAATAGACAAATGAGATCTAATTAAACTAAAGTGCTTCTGCACAACAAAAGAAACTATCATCAGAGTGAACAGGCAACTTACAGAATGGAAGAAAATCTTTGCAATCTACCCATCTGACAAAGGGCTAATATCCAGAATCTACAAAAAACTTAAATTTACAAGAAAAAAACAACCCCATCAAAAAGTGGGCAAAAGATATGAACGGACACTTCTCAAAAGAAGACAGTTATGCAGCCAACAGACACATGAAAAAATGTTCATCATCACTGGTCGTCAGAGAAATGCAAATCAAAACCACAATGAGATACCATCTCATGACAGAAGTGATCATTAAAAAGTCAGGAAACAACAGATGCTGGAGAGGATGCGGAGAAATAGGAATTATTTTATACTGTTGGGAGTGTAAATTAGTTCAACCGTTGTGGAAGACAGTGTGGCGATTCCTCAACGATTTAGAACTAGAAATATCATTTGACTCAGCGATACCATTACTGGGTATATAGTCAAAGGATCATAAATCATGCTACTATAAAAACACATGCACACGTATGTTTATTGCAGCACTATTCACAATAGCAAAGACTTGGAACCAACCCAAATGTCCATCAATGATAGACTGGATTAAGAAAATGTGGCACATATACACCATGGAATACTAAGCAGCCATGAAAAACGATTAGTTTATGTCCTTTGCAGGGACATGGATGAAGCTGGAAACCATCATTCTCAGCAAACTATCACAATGACAGAAAACCAAACACTGCATATTCTCACTCATAGGTGGGAATTGAACAATGAGATCACTTGGACACAGTGCAGGGAACATCACACACCAGGGCCTGTTGGGAGTTGGGAGCCTGGGGGAGGGATAGCATTAGGAGAAATATGTACTGTAAATGACGAGTTGATGGGGGCAGCACACCAACATGGCACATGTATACCTATGTAACAAACCTGCACGTTGTGCCCATGTACCCTAGAACTTAAAGTATAATAAAATAAAATTTAAAAAATAGATTAATGGATAAAGGAAAAAAAAAGGAAAAATGAAAGTACCTCTGATTTGTTCCCTCCCACAAGGAATCAGACTGGTCATGGGTCTATTCTTTATTCTGATGTGCCCCCTCCCACAACAAATCAGATTGGTTGTGGGCCAATGGGAAATCTCTAGAAGGTATTTAACCCAAGAAAATTCTGTAACAGATGCGCTTGAGCCACTTGCCCATGCACACACCCACCCTGTGGAGTGTACTTTCATTAAAATTCTCTGCTTTCACTGCCTTGCTTTGTGCATTTTGTCCAGTTCTTTGTTCAAAACATCAAGAACCTGGACAACTACCCTCAAGCAGTAACAAGTAGACTAAAACATAGGTAATTTTCAGGATAGACTTGGCAGTCTTGGCCTTGAGGTGGCAATTATATCCTTGAGTTCTGTGAGTAACTAAGAGTAAAAGAGACCAGGCGCTGTGGCTCACACCTGTAATCCCAGCAGTTTGGGAGGCTGCGGCTGGCGGATCAAGAGGTCAGGAGATGGAGACCATCCAGGCTAATGTGGTGAAACCCCATCTCTACTAAAAATACAAAATAAATAAATAAATAAATAAATAAATAAATAAATAAATAAATAAAATTATCCAGGCATGGTGGCATGCGCCTGTAGTCCCAGCTACTCGGGATGCTAAGGCAGGAGAATTGCTTGAACCTGGGAGGCGGAGGTTGCAGTGAGCCGAGATCACGCCACTGCACTCTAGCCTGGGCGACAGAGTGAGACTCCATCTCAAAAAAAAAAAACAACAAAAAAATTAAAAAATTAAAAAAATAAAAATAAGAGAGAGAGAGAGAGTAAAAAAAAAAAAAGCGAAGATAAAAACAAGCCTTGGAATATGCCCTTCGTTTGTGAACAGGGATGAATGTGGTAGCAAAAGAGACCCGTGATGAGGAAAACCTGATAGTCCAATGTCTAGGAAGCCAAGGAGAATTATACTTTCAAGAAGTAAGGGTGTACAGATAACAGGAGGAGGATAAAGATCTAGGTCTTTGAAACTGTCCTTCACAAACTATTGAAGGGAGTATAACATACATACTACATGTTTTCTTTATCTTTCTGAATATCTGATATTGATAAATGTTTTTGATTTTACTTTCAAGAAATGAAGTAAACACCTTTGGTAATCAAGAAAGATTATTCTGTGATTGGTCAAAGTTATTAGACAAATTTATTATTATAAAAGTTATTAGATTTTCATAGACTATATCTGATGATTAGTCCCTATCTTTGTAATATTTTAGTCTAGCTTCTGGATGCCTCTGTATGGTACAATCAAACATAATTGTTTATATTTTCACTTATAGAATAACAGAAGATTGTTTATTCTGCCCCTTTCATTATTTTAATTTTATATAAAATATATACTTCTAGAAGGACAAGGTACAGTTTTATACAGTTATATATAAATATGGATAACTGGGGAAGGGAAGAAGGAGGTAAAAATCACACCAGAAAAAAACCTGTACAATGGGCAGGCATCTTTTGAGGTGGTTTGCTGGATACCAACATTTCTGCCTTTCTCAAACATTGGTGTCTTCTACAAGGCACGGTCTCTGATGGCCATGTTTGTAATATATCACTCTTTTGATGTATGTTTTTGTCATAGTTGGTTGTGCTTGAGCAGGACATTTGACCCAAGTTGTGTTCAACATATGCTCTTTCCTAGAAATTAAAATTTGGGGACAGGAGGAGAGATACAGGAGGGAGTTACAGGAACTAAAGTCAAACTAAAGGAAAATCTGTGGCAAGAATGTCCATGAAGTTCTACTGCTAAGGTCCCTGAAGTTGATCTGATTCCTCCCGCTTCTGGACCTTTCCTTGGACTCCATGAGATAATCTAATGTTCTTTCAATAGATTAGCCTTTGCTTAAATCTAGCTGAAGTTGGTTCTTTTGCTGAAAACCAAAAGTACAACTAATGCAGCCAGCTGGAATGAGGCAAATTGACAATAAATAGTAGATGCTAAGAAAATACCTTCCTAGTTTTTGCAAATAGCTGTCAGCAATTTATCATCTAAGATCTTAAAACAAAGTATGGTATTTCATAACCTGTTGTCTGTTTATAACATAAATAATGCTTCCATAATTACTAAAATAACACAACAGTTTCATTAATTATTTTGGTTTAATTCCATAGATTCTTTAATTCATGTATGTTGTTTTTCATAGGCAGTCTTTCTTTAATCTTAATATTCAGAATCTGTAGTCCACCTGCCTCTATCTTCTTACTACCGTGAAATTGCAGGTCCAGAGAAAGAACCACAATCTATTTTTAATGTTAGCGAGGTAACCAAAACAGTAACAGGGTAACATGACAGTTGATATTTTCTCAATGAACCTGTGACCTATGCAACTCTTTAAACCCAGGGTAAGAGTTATATTTATAATGGCACAGAAATGATACTCTTCAATAGTGCTACCATTGATGAGTGATTTTATACTGATCATATTTCACAGAAAAATTCTGAAAACGTGTGGAAATCCTACTGGAAACATAAGAGATCACATTGTTCTTCAAAATCAGAGTCATAATCTTAGAATTGAAAGGAAGCATAATGACCATGAGGATTAAGCATCCATTTTTCTATCTAAGAAAACTGAGGCAAACACAGGCTAGATAATCTGCTGAGGTCACAGAGCCAATTACTCCTTGACTCCCAAATCCATAAATTTCTCATTACACACAAGAAAACCCTCTTTCCTGAGCACTTCTACACTCTGCCGTGTCATATGTGTCTTTCAGCTTTCCAGTATATCCAGCCTCTCGTATGTTCTCAATTAGCATTTGGTACCTGGGAAGTCTTCAAGGATTTTATGGTTGAGGAAGGTTTGCACTGGGTCTTTAAGGGTTGGTAAAAATTGAGTAAGTAAAGAAGGCAGAGCACACCAGGCAAAGTGAAAGACTTGAGAGAGGACATAGGAGTGTGGGGTGTTGCAGGACAGTTAGGAGACAAACCTGATTGGAATGCAGGGAGTATGTTGGAGTATAGCTAGAAATAGATAGATGAGCTTCTGCTTATTCCTCAAGTTCACCCAAATAAAATATCAGTAATATCTTCCTGCTTCCCTGAGATCAATTAAGTAAGCCCTTCTCTATGATCTTATTGCTTTTGGTACATAAATGGAGACAAATCATCATGTTATATTGTTTGTACTTATTTATGTGTGTAGCCTAAGTGCCAGGAGTATGTATGAGACATTCATGTGTTGACAATAATAAGGTGTAGTCTTCATAATTACTTTCTTTTTTTACACCTGGCCAACTTATTCACATTTTTCAAGATCCCTGTAGACGTTTGCATTTTCAGGTCCTAGATTAGAGAATAAATCCAAATTATTTGGGTACACCTGTAAGCCCCTTCATGAACTGACTTTCACATGCTTATTTCCTCCAGAATAATAATTTAGTTGGTAAATGAATTAACCAGCTATTTATTGAGGGCTTACCATACGCAATTAACCTCAAAGTACAGCTACATCAATTATTTCCCATTCTGAGCTCTCTGTTTTTTTCTGTTGCTAGCTTTTGTTGTTGCTTTTGTGTGTAATTCTTGCACTTCTCTCATCGTATTAATTAGGCTCAGCCCTAGGTCATATCCTCTCTGAAACTTTGTCCAAATCTCCCTCCACCATGTCCTCATAGTGTTACTGGTGGAAGGTCTTGACTACAAGTCATCCAGATTCTTGACATTTTGAACAAATAATTGGACAAAATGCACAAACAAAGCAATGAAAGAATGAAGCAACAAAAGCACAGATTTATTGAAATGAAAGTACACATCACAGAGTGGAAGCAGGCTTGAGCAAGTCACTCAAGAGCCCTAATTACAGAATAGAATTTTCTGGGGTTTAAATACCCTCTAGAGGTTTCCCGTTGATTACTTGGTTTTACCCTATGTAAATGAAGATTTGGCCCATGACCAGTCTGATTGGTTGTGGGAGAGGACCAATCAGAGTTACATTCCATTTTTCATCTGTGCACAGTGGAAGTGGGGGCATGTTGCAAAGGAGTAGCCTCTGACCCTTTTGTTACTTGGGCGTGGAGAGGTGGGGTTTTCTTTTTGATTCAGTTCTAGGAAGTCAGCATGAATTGACCTTAGATTCCCTGCCTCCAGACCCTATTCTCCTGCCTAAATTATTTCTTCGGTAAGCCTCTGCTATGGCCTTACTCCCATCAATACGGTTATCTCTGTATGTCTGCCTTCCTGACCAGAACAGTAAGGCCTTAAGGCTGAGAGAGTGTCTTTTTTTTTTTTTCTTCACTAGCTGAAAGAAATATGGGCACTTAGTGGTGCTAAACTGAATGATTAAATAAATGAAAATGAGTAAAGTTTTCTTATTAGATCAGTGTGATGGTTTAATATAAATAAATCTATACACACACATTCTCAGTGAAATTATGTTTGGTGAAACAATAAATGGAAGCTCATTCCATAAAACAAAAGTGAAACAGCTCCTGTTAAAGAGAAAGAACACCTTTAATTATTTGAGTAATTTGTAAACCAGTGGACTATATAGATACTTTCTAAGGTCCACTTCAGATCTAACTCTTGAGTTTATGTCTATCAATGGAAATCTGAAGTCAATAACAAAACAAATATTACAGCCTAGTTAGCATTGCTAAGATCTGTAAAAGGCACTAGGAAGAGCCAAAATAAAATTTTAAAAAAGTTTAAACTTCTGAAATTAAATAGCCCAATGAATCAGACATTATTGTATATTTAAGTATTTGTCTTAAGTAAGTTTGAGATAACTCGTGGCATATGTGTAGAGAATAATATATACATTCTCTGAGTTCCCAGTGCTAGGGGTTTTAACACCCCAGTTTATAAGAGACTCTTCCAAAAAAGAAAAAAAATGTTTCCAAGGAGAAAACAGCCGTGAAAAGGAAGCAAGTCTCTAACCCATCAACACCAGGATTCCCGCTTATCTTCTAGAGGAGCTTGATACCTCTTCAGGGAGGACTTAAACATCTGGCTTACCCACAGGTCTTTTGTCTGGGTTACTTTTGATGTTTTTCATGTGAAATATGGGGCAATAATAGTTCTTATGAGGTTATTTTGAAAAATAAAAACAATCCTGCTTGTTAAATGCTTAGCAAAGTGACTGCCAAAAAAACCCAATAGCTATTATCATTACCTCCTGAGTCAACTAGGCAACTCAGCTACTTTAAAAGATGTAAACAATATTAGTAATAATGTATATAGATATTTGTTAAATGAACAAATAGCAATTAAGAGCAGAGAACTGTGCTGTTGACCTTGTCCATTAATTTTTGACCTATATTTCTGTTTTTTCCTACTGACTTTTATTTATTTGTTTTTTTCCGGTTTTATTTAGATTCAATGGACAAATAAAATCATATGAATTTAAGGTGTACACCATGATGATTCAATATTTGTATAAGTTGTGAAATGAGTTCCATAATAAATTAACACATTGCATTGATTTATTTAACCCTCGCAATAATCCAGTGAGATGGTACTACTAATATAATTGTATTTCACAGATTTGAGTTGCTGAGAGGTTGATTAGCTTGTACTTTGGGAAAATTATTCTGAGAAGTTATCTTGTTTGACATCGTTAGGACTCAAAACCAGTTCTGTCTATCTCCAAAACCCATGCTCAGATTCCCACTCCACCTTACATTCTCCTTCACTCTTGGAAGTGGAGCCTGTACCTTTAAAAAGCCACACTTGGCAAGACACTGGTTGAAAACTAAGTCTCTGAACTTAATTCCAGGAAGCCCTGGGTTCTGCACACCATTTAATACACATGGTATCTAGCCCAAATGATTTCAGTTTTTTTCTTTCACTTTGACTATTAGTGAGTTCTAGCATAATTTATGCACCCTAGCTTTGGCCCCTAAAGCTATTTCACCTTGGTAAACTGATGTTATCCTGTGCCTATTCTGTCCTCTAGTCTTCTGCTGTTTTTCTGACTTACTCTCTGGTATTAGTTCTGATGTCTCACTTCTTTCATTTTCCATGTTGAAAGATTGGATTAACCGGACAGATTGGAAGATGTTGATCAGGGGAAGCATGTTTCTGGAGAGGAGATGAGGAATATAGTTGGGTAGCAGAGTGTCCCAGGCAGAAATCTGTAAAGGATATTATATAGAAGTTGCTTAACAATGAGACAATATTGTTTGAATTGAAATAAAGACCTGCAAGCATAAAATTGGAATTTTTATATGGTTATAATAATGGACTTAGTTCTATGAGGAGCCAGATCTTAATATTCATTTAACAAATATTTCTCAAGCGTCTACCATATGTGCCAGTTATTGTTCTAAAACTGCAGGAATTTACTAGTAACAAGATATGCAAGTTCACTGTTCTCATGAGGTCCATATTCTGGTGGACTCTGGTGAAGGCTTATGCAGGAGCAGTCATAAACATAATAACTAAGTTTTAAGAATTTAGATTCATATTCTTTGCAGAAAATAAAATAGAGTAATATAAGAGTTGCTTAGGTGGGGCAAGTGAAGCAATTATAGATTGGGGTATCAAATCAAGTTTTTCTGAGAGTGTGTCATGACTGCTGAAATTTTAGTTTCTACAAGAAAACAACTTTGCAAAAATCTGGTGGCTGAGCTTCCAGAAAAACTGCCTCACAAGAAAAAGGGAAACTTGTTATCAAAAGTGCTCCCTTTTCCTTCTTGTAAGAGCTCTGATTCCAGGAAGTAAATGCTAGATGTTTCTCTAATCACATATGTCATACATATGTCCCTGAGACATTAGATTTCTAAATTTAATACCCAATTCCTTCTCATTTCAAACCCTGACTTCCTTGTTAAGGAATTCAGGCCCTTGTAGATTTTTCTTTTCCTGAGTATTCTTGGCATCCCTAAAAGGCATATTCAATGCTCTGGGGAATCTGTTCTGGTTATTGTTCCCTGTCACAGTTGCTGGATGAGCTGCTGTCACTGCCTTTGCTGCTGGCTGAGTCACTGCTTGCCTTGACAGCTCTGCACTGGCCTTTGCCCTAACAGAGATTAGTCATGCAGTGTCTCTTGAGTTCAACTCTGACACTACGGATGCAAGCTGGAGAGCTGTCGGTAATGCTACCTACCTCCACTAAGCTGGAGACTCAGTACAAGTCAACTGAAATGGAGAAGCTTCTTTAATTTTTACATGAATCCTAAAGTGTTACAGAGTTTGGTGAGCCAGTTCTTTCAGTTCTGTTCACAATCCTCTTTTCCTCAGGGAGCACCATACTATGTGGGTGGCTGAATTGGCAGAAGCTTCTGTAACAACTGTCAAATGGACCTTATTGGCAGCCAACTCTCTGAATCCTTTTTTGTGTCTAGGGAATACTTGCCCTCTCTATTTTGGTAAGAGGTCAGAACCCACTTCCCACTATAAAATTGTAAATTGTAACATACTTGCTTTCTCAGCCTCCTCTGAAGCTAATGTATAATAGATACATGCCCTAGGCATTGCTAATCAAATGAACCTACTTGGTGTCTGAAGTACAGGGTCTAATGTTCAGTGGTAAAAGCATCCTCACAAGACTAGTTTGTGGTTTGGTTTGAAGCTTTGTTTCTGGCTGCATTGTCCCCAAGCTTTCTAGAATTTCTATGAGCTAGTCAATATCTTTAATATCTTCTTTAAATAGGACAGAGCCACTTTTCGCTGCTTGTTACATAAGCTTGTGAAGAAAAGAGCCAAGAAAGAGGCTAAGAGAAGGGAAGTACTTATTTCTTGTGCTTGGGGGAGAATATTCTCCTCTTCTCTTCAATTGCATCTGAACAAAAAAAGCACAGAGTCCTGATTGCCTTTGGCAGTCATCTTGCAATTGCAAGGAAATCACTTCCGAATGAAGCCAATATGACGACAGCAGAGTGAAGAATGATAAAGCATTTAGATAATATCATTGAGCCTTTGATTGTACTGTACCTAGAGTGTACTCTGCTTTTGAATTTGAAATTACATGAGATAATATGTTTTCTATTGATAAGCAAGCTTAAGTTAGGATTTTGTGCTGTAACTATCTATACTGCGATAGATACAATAGATGCAAATAATAATGGCTAGCCTTTATTGAGAATTTAAAATTTTGCAGGAAACTTTTATTTATTTGACAAATATTAATTGAGCATCTACTTATATTTAACTTTATTTAACAGTTATTATAGTTCTAATGTTACAACAACACAGGATAGTCATGTGTCTCATAACAATGTTTTGATCATGATGAACTGCATATCTGATGGTGGTCCCATAACATCATTTTGGAGCTGAAAAATTCCTATCACCTAGAGATGTTGTAGCCATTATAATGTCATAGCACAACACAGTACCTTTTCTATATTTAGAGATGTTTTTATATACAGACACCATAGTGCTACAATTACCTGTATTTAGTACAGTGACATGCTGTATAGGTTTGTAGCACAGGAGCAATAGGCTATACCATGTAGCCTAGTTGTGTAACAAGTCTGGGTGTGTCAGAAGCTCACATAACAACTCTCTAACAGACCTTATTGGTAGCCAACTCTCTGAATCTTTTGCTATGCCTAGGGAATTTCTGCCCTATGTATCTTGGTAAGAGGTCAGAGCCCACTTCCCAATATAAAATTGTAAATTGTCATATACTTGCTTTCTTAGCCTCCTTGCTATTTAGGTTTGTGTAAGTATACTCTATGTTTGCACAATGACAAAATCACCTAATGATGCATTTATCAGAATGTACACCTGCTGCTAAGTGATGCATAACTGTATTATGTATGCAGCTGGATGTATATATTTATACATAGACATATACATAAATATGGATATATATGTGCATAAATATAGACAGCATGTATATGGATATACATATAGGTATAGGTATGGCTATGGCTATAAGTATAGATAAACGTATAAACATGGAGATAAAGATTATGCAACTAGGTGACAAATGAGATTTCTATGTTGTCCTGAAATAACTAAAATACAAAGCTGAAGATACAAGTTGCTAAGCATCCCCATGTCCTAAGAGTATAGTGCATAAGTAGTTAAATCTGCCAATATTTTCCAAAATTTGTATTGAGGAGTGCCAGTTCAGAGAACTGGCCCAATCACCAACATCACCCAGGTACTGTTAGAGGAGGTCTTAATATAGGCTGGTGTGCCCTTTTGGAGGATGCAGTATTTATAAAGTATGGCTATTTCTTCCCCATCAAAGCAGTTAACAGTTTAAACAACATTTATTTTTTCTACCTCATAATCAGGATAGCCTACTACTCAATAGAAGATATTGCCCTGTACCCTGCCTCTCTCACTGAGCCCATTTCATCTTTTAATACCACATCCTGGGGGCGGAGCAAGATGGCCGAATAGGAACAGCTCCAGTCTCCAACTCCCAGCCCGAGCGACACAGAAGACCGGTGATTTCTGCATTTTCAACTGAGGTACTGGGTTCATCTCACTGGGGAGTGCCGGAGGATCGGTGCTGGTCAGCTGCTGCAGCCCGACCAGCGAGAGCTGAAGCAGGGCGAGGCATCGCATCACCTGGGAAGCGCAAGGGGGAAGGGAATCCCTTTTCCTAGCCAGGGGAACTGAGACACACAACACCTGGAAAATCGGGTAACTCCCACCCCAATACTGCGCTTTAAGCAAACAGGCACACCAGGAGATCATATCCCACACCTGGCCGGGAGGGTCCCACGCCCACGGAGCCTCCCTCATTGCTAGCACAGCAGTCTGTGATCTACCGGCAAGGCAGCAGCGAGGCTGGGGGAGGGGCGCCCGCCATTGCTGAGGCTTAAGTAGGTAAACAAAGCTGCTGGGAAGCTCCAACTGGGTGGAGCTCACAGCAGCTCAAGGAAACCTGCCTGTCTCTGTAGACTCCACCTCTGGGGACAGGGCACAGCTACACAACAACAACAACAACAACAAAAAAGCAGCAGAAACCTCTGCAGACGCAAACGACTCTGTCTGACAGCTTTGAAGAGAGCAGTGGATCTCCCAACACGGAGGTTGAGATCTGAGAAGGGACAGACTGCCTGCTCAAGTGGGTCCCTGACCCCTGAGTAGCCTAACTGGGAGACATCCCCCACTAGGGGCAGTCTGACACCCCACACCTCACAGGGTGGAGTACACCCCTGAGAGGAAGCTTCCAAAGCAAGAATCAGACAGG
>NC_037676.1:84086840-84098976 GCF_003255815.1 Theropithecus gelada
AGGTGCTGGAGAGGATGTGGAGAAATAGGAACACTTTTACACTGTTGGTGGGATTGTAAACTAGTTCAACCATTATGGAAAACAGTATGGCGATTCCTCAAGGATCTAGAACTAGATGTACCATATGACCCAGCCATCCCATTACTGGGTATATACCCAAAGGATTATAAATTATGCTGCTATAAAGACACATGCACACGTATGTTTATTGCAGCACTATTCACAATAGCAAAGACTTGGAATCAGCCCAAATGTCCATCAGTGACAGACTGGATTAAGAAAATGTGGCACATATACACCATGGAATACTATGCAGCCATAAAAAAGGATGAGTTTGTGTCCTTTGTAGGGACATGGATGCAGCTGGAAACCATCATTCTTAGCAAACTATCACAAGAACAGAAAACCAAACACCGCATGTTCTCACTCATAGGTGGGAACTGAACAATGAGATCACTTGGACTCAGGAAGGGCAACATCACACACCGGGGCCTATCATGGGGAGGGGGGAGGGGGGAGGGATTGCATTGGGAGTTATACCTGATGTAAATGATGAGTTGATGGGTGCAGCACACCAACATGGCACAAGTATACATATGTAACAAACCTGCACGTTATGCACATGTACCCTACAACTTAAAATATAATAATAATAAATAAATTAAAAAAAAATACCACATCCTGAATTAGTATGCTTTGGGGCTGTAAATAATAGAAACTATGGCTTAAACTTGCTGAAACATTAGTAAGAAAATTTTTGGTTTAATTCTCTGAAAAGTCCAGAAATAGGACAAATTTCAGGTTTGGATGATTGTGAGACTTTCTGTTCCCCTTTCTGTGGTGTTAGGTTAATTAGCCTCATGGATGTAGAATGACTGCTAGTAGTAATCAAACATATGTGTTTCTCTGGTTAGTCCAGTGAGAAAGAACTTTTTTTCTAAATATGCCAACCAAGAGTCCTGAGATTCATGCTGACTAAACTGTTTAAGTCACATGCCCAACAATACACCAGTGACTTTGGTCAGGGGACTAGATCATGCTTGCTGTTTTAGGTCAACCAAAGTCTACCCCTGAGGTTGGAGAATCTGAATCAGCTTTACATAAAATATGTAGGTTACATGGGCACAAATATGGATATCTAAATTAAAACCTGAAAGCTGTTAGGAAGGGAGAATAGAACATGAATGTTGAAAAACAATCAATAATGTTTCCTCCAAGGAGAGTTAATGACCTAATGAGAGGCGATCAATAGTAAGAATCTATGTACGTCCTAGATAAGAGGCAGAAAAATTCGGTATCTCAAATAATAGGTAACAGATGTGCAGCTTTTAGAGCAAGGTTGGGATAGCTTTGAAGAATTCTTTCTCAATAAAGATCTTGTTACCCTTTAGCTGGCATCTGTATTTATTTGTGGAAAGTCAGGTTAGGTGGTATCTAGAACAGGTGGAGGAAGGCTATTCCTTATAGTGATCCATTGGTAGAATCACCGACTTTATTGTAGCTGCTTAGTGATGAGGATCATCTGCCCACTCACAACAGTTCAGCTGGAGAAACGGTAATGTTGGCCCCTGCCTCCAGTTTTCTCTTCCCTAGAGGAGAATAGGCACACTCTGTGGAACAGAACAGGAAGGAGCACACCACCTAGGCTTATTTCCAAAAGCTGGTTGAATGTTTCTGTCTGAATGTTCCATCAGTACTTTAAAGTAATCATTTCTTTAGTGCCCTCTCCTCTCTACCTAGCTATTCCCTCTCTTCTCTACTTTGGTGATGATATCGCTGCCTACCACGCCACCCAAAGTAAAAAACTTGGGAATTGTCCTAGATTTCCCTACCTGTATTACTTCCCTTTGTCAGAAGCAATCCCTGTTGATTGGTTTCTGAATATCAGCTAAAACTATTTTCTCTTCCAGCATCACCACAAATACATACCTTAGGTATTTACATATATTGCCTTGGACTCATACAGTTAGCTCCAGATTAATCTCCCAGACACTGGATACCCTTTCTTGACTTTGCTACTAAAGTGAGCATTCTGGATTCTGGAACACAAACCTACATGCATTATAATTCATCTCTCAAAATTCTTTATTATTTCAGTCATTTAAGTTGGAGCCTCTACCAATGAAGATAAAATGAAAAACCCTTTATTCTGGCAGCTGGCACCCAAGGACCTTTATAATATGGCTCCTGCCTACCAACTCTAGCCATATCAATTCTTATTTTCTTTTTCTCTCCTCTTAGTCCAGGTCCTGGATCAATCACTTTTCATAAATGTGAAATGTCTCCTTTCCTTGGTCTGTGCTGTTTCTTTCCTATTCTCTGAAGACCTACATTTATAAAGCTTACATTTTAAATCCTGTGTGTGTGTGTGTGTGTGTGTGTGTGTGTGTTTCACAAATTTTCCAAGCTTACTTGACATTTCTTCTTCTATGTTCCTGTTAGCTTTTGTAGAGAGTTTGGTCTTTGTCACACTGCATTGAAATTGTTTCCATGTTTGTTTCCCCATTCAGTCAGCCAACATTTCCTGAACACATTTTGTCTGTGAAGAATAATTCTAGGTGCTGGTCACATAAAAGTAAATACTTTGTACATATTGACTTCAATCAGCAGTTAGGTAGAGAAAGGCATTTAAATCAGTAAAGATGATAAAAGTGTTCTAGATGCTCAGATGTGTCTCTCAACAGAGTATCTGGTCATAAAGAAGCATAAAGAAGATAGGGGCAATTTTGCTTGGAGTTGGAAATTATGTATCAGATCAGAGCTAGTTAACTTTACATGTGTTATCTCATTTATTCTTTTCACCAACAAAAGATATTTAGTGGGGATTGGGGAAAAGATGGCCAATGAGATGCAGCCAGCAGGTGATACTCCCGCCAAGAAAGACCAAATTATTGAGTAAACCAACATAATTTGGGCAGATCTTCAGAGAGAAAATGCCAAGAGTGGATGGAGAGATGATACTGAAGCTGTAGCTGAAGAAAGAGGAAGCTGGGAACCCTGCATAGGGCACTTGAATGCGAGGGCTAACTCCCAGCCTTGAATGGCTCCTGGGAAAGTGGTGAGTGAGGGAACTGATGGGTGGCTCACTCTCACTGCAGACATCTGGGATCCTAGCTACAGGGGAACCCGTATCTCCATGGGCATGTGAGCCATTCTCACTGCAGCCATCTGGGATCCTAGCTACAGGGGAACCCATATCCCCAAGGGCATGTGAGCTGGCAGGTGAATCACCCCTGGGAGAAGGCAGAGACAGGATTTTGGACAGCAGAGATCCCAGGAGTTTTTGAGTGCTGGGAAGCTCTGATGAGGCATAGTCATAGGTACCGCTTCCCCAGAGCTCCCAATCCTTTTCTGGAAGGCTCTGGCTCCAGCTGACCACCAAGCCAGGAAAAACTGGGGCTGGCTGCCTCATGGGACTGGGACATGTCTGTTCCATAAGCCCTCCTGCCCACCAGCCTCTCCCAAGGCCCATACCTAGCCACCTCACAGGAGTGGGTACCAAACACACCCTCTGCAGCCCAACCTGAATCCATTGCCCCACCTGAGTACTTTTCTGGTGACCTGAAAGCACATCAGATTCCCCAGTGCAGTTGGAGCCCAACCCCAAGCCACAGAACATCCTGGTACCCCCAGAGCTGTGGCATGTGGCTTGGGAGTACCAAGCTGAGATCTGTGGCCAGCAATTAAGTGGGGGTGGAGCCCTCACTCTCAGAGCACTGAGATGGGCAAGACTTGTGGGTTTCTAGAACAGGGCAGGAGTGGGGCATACCTCCCACCACAGGACTGGCCCAGAAAGGGTGTGGCCTATCTTTCAACTGTAGCCCTTGCCCAAGGGAGCCCCATGGCCCAGAACACCTAACAAAAAATATGCAAGTGTGGCACCAGTGGTTGGAGGAGGCTTCCCCAAGACTAAGAAGCAGACCTGGTTGGGGGGCCATCTCTCTCCCATCCCTACACTGGAGAGTATGCCTTTGAATGAAAGGAAGTCCAAAAAGGCTGTACAACTAAGTATTAGCCTAGCTACCAACCGTTACTTGTAAGCACCATCTACTGGATCAGAGCTCAAACTATAACACCAAAAATTACTGGGCTAATATGTACATTGTTGAAACCAAGTACAAGAATTCACTTACATATAAAAATTCTTTACAGAGCCCTGGCCTTCTGAAAGTATCCAGAAATGAAGCCAACTGACTATACTCAACTTACATCACAATTAGAGGAGCATCAACTCTCCCAGATGAGAAAGAATCAGCACAAGAACTTTGACAATTTAGAAAGCCAGAGTGTCACCTTACCTCCAAAAAGTCCACTAGCTCTCTAGCAATGGTTCTTAATGAGATTGAAATGTCTAAAATGACAGACATAGAATTCAGAATCTGGGTGGAAAGGAAGCTTATTGAGATCAGAAGGAAGTGGAAACCCAATCCAAGAAATCCAAAGCATCCAGTGAAATAATACAAGAGTTGAAATACAAAATAGCTATTTTAAGAGAAAACCAAACTGAACTTCTGGAGTTGAAAAATTCACTACAAGAATTTTATAATACAATTGGAAGTATTAACAGCATAATAAACCAATCTGGGGAAAGAATCTGAGCTTAAAGACTGATTCTTCAGATTGACTCAGACAAAAAAGAATTTTAAAAAATGAACAATGAACAAAACCTCCAAGAAGTATGGGATTATGTAAAGAGACAAAATCTAAGACTCATTGGCATTCCTGAGAGAAAAGGAGAGAGAATAAGCAACTTGGAAAATATATTTGAGTATAGAGTTGATGAAAATTTATCTAATCTTGCTAGAGAGTTGACATGCAATTCCAAGAAACAGAGAACCCTAACTATATACTATACAAGGAGACAATCCCCAAGGCACATAGTCATCAGACTCACCAAGGGCAATACAAAAGAAAAAAATCTAAAAGACAGCTTGAGATAAGGGTCAATTCATGTACAGATGGAAACCCATCAGGCTGGCAGAAGACCTGTCACCAGAAACTGTACAAGCCAGAAGAGATGGGGGCCTACTTTCAGTGTCCTTAAAAGAAATTCTAACCAAGAGTTTTATATCCTGCTAAACTAAAATTCATAAGTGAAGGAGAAATAAAATCTTTCTCAGACAAGCAAATGCTCAGGGGAGAATTTCAACTAGACCAGCCTCACATTAAGTCCTCAATGGTATACCAAATATGAAATCAAAAGAATGACACTTGCTACCTCAAAAAGACACTTAAGCACATAACTTACAGGCACTATAAAGGAATTATCCAATCAACTCTGCATAACAACCAGCTAACAACAAAATGACAGGATCAAAAGTTCACATATCAATATTAACCTTGAATGTAAATGGGCTAATTGCCTCACTTAAAAGGCTTAGAGTAGCAAGCTGGATAAAGACAAGACCCAGCCATCTATTATCTTCAGGAGATCCATCTCACATGTAATGACACCTACAGGCTCAAAGTAAAGTAATGGAGAAGGATCTACCATGCAAATGGAAATAAATGAGCAAAGAGCAGGAGTCACAATTCTTTTTTTTTTTTTTTTAAATCTCGATCTGTCACCAGGCTGGAATGTAGTGGTGTAATCTCGGCTCAGTGCAATCTCTGCCTCCTGGGTTCAAGTGATTCCCCTGCCTCAGCCTCCTGAGTAGCTGGGACTACAGGCGCCTGCCACCATGCCCAGCTAATCTTTTGTATTTTTAGAAGAGACGGGGTTTCACCATATTGGCCAGGATGGTCTTGATCTCTTGACCTCGTGATCCACACGCCTTGGCCTCGCAAAGTGCTGGGATTACAGGTGTGAACCACCGCAGCTGGCCAGGAGTCACTATTTTTATATCAGATAAAACAGATTATAAACCAATAAAAATTAAGGACAAAGAAGTGCATTACGTAATGACAAAGGGTACATTCCAACAAGAAGACTTAATTATCCTAAATTTATACACATCCAACATTGGAGCACCCAGGTTCATAAAACAAGTTCTTCTTGGCCTACAAAAAGACTTAGATAATCTCACAATAATACTGGAGGAACTTCCACACCCCACTGACAGCATTGGATAGATCATCAAGGTAGAAAACTAACAAACTCTGGATTTAAACTTGACACTTGACCAATGGGGCTTAATAGACATCTACAGAACATTGTATCCAACAACCACAGAATATACATTCTTCTCACCTGCACACAGAACATATTATAAGATTTACCACATTCTTTATCAGTCTCTAAATTAAAAAAAAAAAAAAAAATTGGCCAGGCACAGTGGCTCACACCTGTAATCCCAGCACATTGGGAGGCTGAGGTAGGTGGATCAACTTCAGGTCAAAAGTTTAAGACCAGCCTGGCTAACATGGTGAAACCCCGTCTCTAGTACAAATACATTTGTTTTTTTTTTTGCACCTGTTATTGCAGCTACTGGGGAGGCTGAGGCATGAGAACCACTTGAACTTGGGAGGTGGAGGTTGCACTGAGCCCAGATTGTGCCACTGCACTCCAGCCTGGGCAACAGAGCGAGACTCTGTCTAAATAAATAAATACATTTAAAAAATTGAAATCATACCAAGCACACTCTCAGATCACAGTACAAAAATACAAATCAATATCAAGAAAATCTCTCAAAACTACACAAATACATGGAAATTAGATAATTTGCTAATTAATAACTCCTGGGTGAAACTCAAAATTAAGACAAAAATCAAAAAGTTTTTTGAAGTTAATGAAAATAGGGAAACAACTTACCAAAATCTCTGTGATGAGCTAAAGCAGTGTTAAGAGGAAAGCTTATGATGCTAAACACCTTCATCAAGAAGTTATAAAGATCTCAAATTAACAGTGTAACTTTGCACCTAAAGGAACCAGAGAAAAATGAAGAAACCAACTCCAAAGCTATCAGAGGAAAAGAAATAACTGAAATCAGAGAAGAACTGAATGGAATTGAGATGCAAAAATCTGCGTGAAAGATCAATGAAACCAAGAGTTGATTTCTTGAAGAAACAAACAAGGTTGATAGAACAATAGCTAGATTAACAAAGAAAAAGAAAGGGAAGATCCAAATAAATACAATCAGAAATGACAAAGATGACATTACAAACAATCCTGCAGAAATGCAAAAGATTCTCAGAGAATACTGTGAATAACTTTATGCACACAACCTAGATGGAAATATGTGATCCACCAAGATGGAATCAGGAAGAGACTGCAGCCCTGAATAGACCAATATTAAGCTCTGAAATTGAATCAGTAATAAAATACCTACCAACCAAACCCCCCGTGGACCAGATTAATTCATAGCTGAATTTTACCAGATGTACAAAGAAGAGCTCATATCAATACTACTAAAAGCATTCCAAAAAATTGAGCAAAACGGGCTCCTCCTTAACCTATTTTATGAAACCAGCATCAGCCTAATCCTAAAATCTGGTAGAGACACACACAGTAAAACAAAACTTCATGCCAATATCCCCGATGAACATACATGCAAAAGTCCTCCACATAATATTAGCAAACCAAATCCAACAGCACATCATAAAGTTAATACACCATGATCAATTAGGCTTTACTCCTGGGATGCAAGGCTGATTCAAAATAACCAAATTAATAAGTGTGATTCACCACATAATCAGAATTAAAAGAACAATGCGATCATCTCAATGGATGCAAAAAAATGCTTTGGATAAAATTCAATATCATTTTATAATAGAACCCTCAATAGACTAGGCATCAAAGGAACATACCTGAAAATAATAAGAGTCGTTTATGAAATCCCCCCAGCCCACATTATACTGAATGAGGCAAAGCTATATTTCCCTTGAAAACTAGAACATGCCAAGGATGCCCACTCTCACCAGTCTTATTCAACATAATATTGGAAATCCTAGCTACTGCAATCAGGCAAGAGAAAGAAGGCATCCAAGTAGTAAAAGAAGAAATTAAACTATCTGTCTTCACTGATGATATGATTCTATACCTAGAAAACCCTAAAGACTCTGCCAAAAGGCTACTAGAACTGATTAACAATTTTAGCAACGTTTCAGGATACAAAAGCAATGTACAAAAATCAGTAGCATTTCTATTCACAAGTAATGTCTAGGCTGAGAGTCTAATCAAGAACATGATCTCATTTACAATAGCCACAAAGAAAATGAAATTGAAATTAAAATTAAAATGAATTTAAAACAACCCCCATTTAACCCATTAGTTCCATTCTTGGATATATACCTAAAGGAAAATAGGTATATATAAATAAATTATACCAAATAAACCACATTCACTGGTATATTCATTGCCACACTATTTTTAATAGCAAATGGAATCAACCTAGGTGCCCATCAATAGTGGATTGGATAAAGAAAATATGGTATATATACACTTTGGAATATTACATGGCCATAAAAAGAACAAAATCATGTCCTTTGCAGCAACATGGATGGAGCTGGACGCTATAATCCTAAGTGAATTAATGCAGGAACAGAAACTGCCTACCACATAGTCTCATACATAAGTGGGAGCTAGTCCCTTGTTTTCTCATAGCAGTGTCTGGGTCCCAAGGGCGGGCATCCTAAGAGAGAGGGAAGAACATATTGAAGTTGTATCACTTTTTCTCATTAGCCTTGGAAGTCCTTGCATTCTATTCATTAGGAATGCTTCACTAAGGCCAGCTCACATCTGAGTAAATGGGAATTAGACTTTTGATGGATGGCGTGTCAAGGAATTTGCCTATATGATTTAAATCCACTACAGCACCTAGTAATAATAGCTACCACATATGAAACACTTAAATATAGCGAGCATTATTCTGTAGCCCTTACTTCTACTCAGTTATTTAATCCTCATGACAATCTTATATTATTATACCTATTTAACATATAAGGAAATCTAGGTGTAATAAGTTAAGTATTTTACTAAGACCACACTGATAATAATAAGTGTAATCACTATTGAAGGGCTGACAATTTGGCTCCAGGGTCTATGTTCTTAACCACTATGCTGAGCTGTCTATCTATTGTACTGTCTGGAATATAGGCTAGACCAATATACATTTGTTTAACGGATAAACACTTTATATTTGGGGCTTTCATCTAATGCTAGTAAAGCCACTCCTTAAGTGAATGATTTCATATGTCATCCTTCATTGGATATTGAATGGGAGATATGCTCCTATACAAGTGAAGAAAGAGCAATCATGGATTGCCAAGTAAGTGATCAAAGTACCTGTTCAGGGTGCCTTTCATTTAGGAGCTGCTTTCCTTAGGAGGTACCACATTCTGCTACAGTAACTCAAGAGCCTGGATATCTTCTAAATAAATACATTATAATGGCAGTCTCTCTCTCTCTCTCTCTCTGTGTGTGTGTGTGTGTGTCTCACACACAGTCACCAGAAATCATTGAAAGAATCCAACTATTTATCTTAGATTTTTCCTCTATTCCCAAAACTTGTTTTATATCAATAATACGCACTTTAAAAGAACATTTAGGAGATAATACAGTCTTTACGGAAATTTTTAAAAAGAGCTGCTTAGATGATACAGTTAGAGTCTCTGAAGAGCCACCTTGTGGCAAAAGTTAGCATTTCACATTTGTGTATTTTTAAAGAAAAAATTATTGAATAGCAAAATGAAAGTACTGATATTGTATACAAGTCAGATAAAATGATTTCTGAGATATATAGTGTTGATTTTAACAGCAAATATTATTCAAAGTCACTTATTGAGAATTTAAGAAACCCTGGAGTAACACATGCAGCAGATGTTACATCCACCAATGAATTTATATTTTAAATAATAATGATAATAAACTCATCCACTAGTTTATATTTAAAATGTAATTTCATTTGTATTTAAGAGGCCCCAGTTGCCTCATAATACTCTCAGTTTCAGCACTAACATGGGCCTTAAAAATGAAAACTTAATAAGTATATTCAATTAGATTTTTTGATATTTAATTTTAATAAAGCTTATATTGTATATTTCAATATATTTACATAACTTCAATTGTAATCCTGTATGAATAATCAAGAATATTAAATTTCATTTTTGGTTCAATTTTACCATTGATACCTTTGCAATTTTTCTTCATTTCCTTTCTTATGCTTTGGCAACTAACTAAACTTTTCCTTTTTAAATTAATTCCAAATTTTTAAGTTTTTCATAAAACTTTCCCATTTAATTGAATGTGGTGGGAAATTTGCAATTTTAATGAGTATTCATAATGTACACTCAAGAATAAATAGCCACACCGTTGTAGAGCTATCTTTCTCTTTTCCTTTCTCCACGGGCGCTTTGAAAACTTGCTGGAAGTGCTGAGGTTAATTCAGCATATTACTATCTGCCCTTCCCTTCTCCTACCCTATCTAGTTTCCTTCATTCCCGGTCTCCAAATTTCATTTGATATCAGTGCTTGGCTGGTAATGGTGGGGGATGGGGTCAGGATAGGTGATAATGATGTAGGTACTGGCATGGAAATATAGCAGGGAGATTTGGAATCTAAATATCATAGATAGCAAGAAGCATAGCACAAGAAGCAGGAATGAATTGGAATGGAAATGAGAGAAAGAGAAAACAATGGGTCATGCTGTTACTCCTCACTAACAAAAACTCTCTGTGGTTCCTGCTTCTTTTCCATTCCTCAGAACTCTTCTTCCTCTAAAACCACCTCTCTCATGCAACCTCCAGTCTTAATTATTTTCCTTTCACCAGCTCTCAGTTTACAGATTATTCTTAGAACAGTGGTTCTCAAACTTTGGATTTCAGGACCATTTCATGCTCTTTAAAATTACTGAAAGAATCCCAAAGAGCTTTTGTTTTTGTGAGTTATACAGCAGCTCTTTCTCACCATCATATTGAACTTGTTTGGTCTCGGTACGGAATTCGCAAGTTATCATGTCAGGCCAGTGGAGTGATTCTTTTTGTTTTCTTTGTGTTTTTGTTGCTGTAACTGGAGTGGGACCCTGTGATGCAGTGTGGATAGCTGCATACAAGCATTAAGACTCTTGAGAAAATACAGTGCACCAGGAATACTGCTGTGAAAACTATCAGAGAATAATGGCAAGAGACTGAAGTACACTTCTAATAGGAACTCTCATAAACTAAACAAATTAAAATCAGACAAATTTTAAAAAATAAGCCAGAAGATGAATCTACTTGTTTTAGCCAAGTAGCTTGTTTGTTGATTTCTTACAATGGAGCTGCTGTCCTACAAGACACATGTATCTAAGTGCAGCAAGAGATCTTAGCCATCACCCCCCACCTTCTGCCAGCCTCCCCACCCACCCCGCCCCAGTTCAGCCGACAGGCAGTCCAAAGCAATGCTGTTATCTAAAAAAATCTTAGCAGGAGGATTTTAAAAGTTTGCTGGGCAACTAAAGCCTTTGCAGTTGAGTCAGATATAGTAGCTAATGTTTAAGACAGAATTTTAATCATATCTTTACTTACATTTATGCCAAGCCAGGGAAGGAGTATTCCACCAAAAATGCTCTCTAAATCTCAAAATCTCTCTGCATGAGAGATTTATGACTGCTGACAAATTCCTCTTTATTTTATAGAGCAAATTAAGAGTTGTAGATCAATATTTAGTTTCCAATTGGATATGGAGTGACAATGGTACTGTTAGAACTTCTAATCCACATTGGCCTCTTAGTTTCCACTTATTGAGATATAAAGTTGTCCATGCATGTAGTTGATGATTAAATGCTCCACATATAAAATATCTCCTGGAAGGGCACAATAGGTAGTTCCCTGCAGGATGCCTGTGTGTTAGGGGTCACTAGTAGGGAAGCAATACTAGTAATATTTATCCAAGGCTTCTTTTTCTTTCTCTCTCCCTTCCTTCCTTCCTTCCTTCCTTCCTTCCTTCCTTCCTTCTTTCTTTCNTCTCTCTCCCTTCCTTCCTTCCTTCCTTCCTTCCTTCCTTCCTTCCTTCCTTCCTTCCTTCCTTCCTTCCTTCCTTCCTTCTTTCTCTCTCTCTCTCTCCCTTCCTTCCTTCCTTCCTTCCTTCCTTCCTTCCTTCCTTCCTTCCTTCCTTCCTTCCTTCCATCTTTCTTTCTTTCTTTCTTTCTTTCTTTCTTTCTTTCTTTCATCCTTTCTTTCTTTCTCTTTCTCTCTCTCTCTCTCTCTCTTTCCCTCTTTC